>NW_007726180.1:1244608-1246854 GCF_000696425.1 Galeopterus variegatus | reverse complement strand
GAGATACTTTCCATCTGTACCTAACTTATAGAGGGTCTTTGTCATGAATGAGTGTTGAATTGTATGAAATGCTTTTTCAGCATCTATAGTGATGATCATATGGTCCTTGTGTTTGATATTATTAATATTGTGTATCACATTTATTGATTTGCATATGTTGAACCAACCTTGCGTCTCTGAGATGAATCCCACTTGATTGTGGTGTATAATTTTATGTATGTGTTGCTGTATTCTGTTAGCTAGTATTTTATTGAGGATTTTTGCGTATATATTCATCAAGGATATTGGCCTGTAGTTTTCTTTTTTAGTTGTCTCTTTACCTGGCTTTGGTATCAGGGTGATATTTGCTTCATAGAATGAGTTTGGGAGAATTGCCTCTGTTTCGATCTTTTGGAATAGTTTGTAGAGAAGAGGTGTCAATTCCTCTTTCAATGTTTGGTAAAATTCTGCTGTGAATCCATCTGGTCCTGGGCTTTGCTTTGTTGGGAGTCTTCTGATAACAGCTTCAATCTCTTTTATTGTTATTGGGCTATTCAGATTTTCTACATCTTTTTGGCTCAGTTTTGGTAGCTTGTGTGTGTCCAGAAATTTATTCATTTCCTCCAGATTTTCAAATTTGTTGGCATATAGTTGTTTATAGTAGTCTCGAATGATTCCTTGTATTTCAGATTTATCAGTTGTAATATCAACTTTTTCATTTCTAATTTTTGTTATTTGGATCTTCTCTCTTCTTTTTTTATTTAGCCGTGCTAATGGTTTGTCAATTTTATTTATCTTTTCAAAGAAACAACTTTTTTACTCATTGATCTTTTGTATTGTTTTTAGTGTTCCAATTTCATTAAGTTCTGCTCTGATCTTAATGACTTCTTTCCATCTGCTAACTTTGGGTTTGGATTGTTCTTGATTTTGTAGTTCTTTAAGGTGAAGTGTTAGTTTGTTCACTTGCCATCTTTCCATTCTTCTGAAGTAAGCATTTAATGCAATAAATTTCCCCCTTAGTACTGCTTTTGCAGTGTCCCACAGGTTTTGGTATCATGTATCATTATTTTCATTAGTTTTGATAATTTTTTTATTTCCTGTTTGATTTCTTCTTGGACCCATATGTCATTAAGTAGAATGCTGTTTAATTTCCATGTGTTCGTATAGTTTCCAGAGTTTTGTTTATTATTGATTTCTAATTTTAATGCATTGTGGTCTGAAAAAATACATGGCATAATTCCAATTTTTTTGAATTTTTTGAGACTTGATTTGTGACCTAATATGCGATCTATCCTGGAGAATGATCCATGTGCTGATGAGAATAATGAATATCCTGAGGTTGTTGGATGGAATGTTCTGTAGATATCTGCCAAACCCAATTGGTCTAACGTGTTGTTTAGATCTTGTGTTTCTCTGCTGATTTTTTGCCTAGATGATCTGTCCAATATTGNGGTAAATCTTTTTTCATCCTTTCACTCTTAGTCTATGTGAGTCTTTATAGGTGAGGTGGGTGTCTTCAAGGCAGCATATAGTTGGGTCCTCCTTTTTAATCTAGTCAGCTAGTCTGTGTCTTTTGATTGGGGAATTTAATCTTTTTCCATTAAGAGTTGTTATTGAAAAGTGTTGATTTACTCCTAGCATTTTATTGATTTTTGTTTGGATGTCTTCAGTGTCTTTTGTTCCTTTCTTTCTGATTTACTGTTTGTTTTCTGTATTTGTTGGTTCCTTGGGTTGTAGATAAATTTTTTTCTCTTCTTGTTGGCATTTTTATTTTACTAGTGGATTTTGATTTTTCTTGAATTTTTATGGCAGTGGTAGCTATTTTCCAGGTACCAAAACCAGTACTCCCTTGAGAATTTCCTGTAAGGATGGTTGTGTGGTAGTGAACTCCCGCAGTTTTTGTTTGTCTGAGAAATATACTATTTGCCCTTCATTTCGGAAGGATAGCCTTGCAGGGTAGAGTATTCTTGGCTGACAATCTCTGTCTTTTAGTATTTTGAATATATCATCCCATTCCTTTCTGGCTTTTAGGGTTTGTGATGAAAAGTCTGATGTTAGCCTGATTGGGGCTCCCTTATAGGTGATTTGACGCTTCTCTCTTGCAGTTTTTAATATTCTCTGTCTTTGAGTTTTGCCAATTTGACTATAACATGTCTTGGAGAAGACCTTTTTGGATTGAATAAGTTTCGAGATCATTGAGCTTCCTGGATCTGGAGATCTGTGATTTTTCTTATACCTGGGAAGTTTTCTTGCCACTATTTTGTTGA
>NW_007726180.1:1232426-1244029 GCF_000696425.1 Galeopterus variegatus | reverse complement strand
TTGTATCTCATTTAGTTTCCTTAGAATTATCACTCAAAATTCCTTGTCAGACATTTCAAGGGCTTCTTGTTCTATAGGATCTAGAGCTTGAGAGTTATTACCCTTTGGTGGTGTACTTTCTTGATTTGTCATATTTCTGGTATCTTTCCTTTGATGTTTAGTCATTGTGGCAGGGGATTTCCCAGTCCATTGGTTTGACACTATTGTCTGTCTAAGATGCTGCGGGGTTGCCAATTTCGTATGGCTGCCTCAGTGTCTGTTCGGTTGCCCACTAGTGCCTTGGGTGTGTGGTCGCCTCAGATCTTGGGCCTCTCTGGGGAGGTGACTCTCTGGTCAGCATGGACTTGGCCAGGCTGGGGATGGAGTTGGGTGGCGGCAGCAAGGCCTACCTGCTGGGTTGCATGCCAGCACCGCAGGGTGCGTGGTCTCTGCAGATCTTCCATTTCTCTAGCTGGGCGCCTACCTGATCTGTGCACACTCGGCCGGACTGGGAATGGAGTCAGGCAGCAGTGAGGCCTACCTGCTGGGTCGTATGCCTGCACCACAGGGCGTGTGGTCTCTGTGGATCTTCTGCTTCTCTGGCTGGGTGCCTTCCTGATCCGTGCACACTCCGAGAATGCAGTGCTTTTATATGTGTGTTAGGAAAAAAGCCCTGACTGGTAGAAGGATATGCTTGCCCAGTTTACTAGGAAAATAATGCCCTTTAAGAAATTCCCATACACTGTCAACCTTATCCTTGCCTCCTTCCTTTCTGCCTTAGAGGAAGTGCTGTCTCAAATGGCTTCGATCAAGGCTGACTTCTCTACAAGGGAACATGTTCCTATCACACACCATAGCACCCACCACATCCATTACCCTCATTCTCTCTGCAATGCTGATCTTCTCCAACTTGCTCCCTCCCTTCTGAATAAAAATAGGTTCAAATTGCCACCATCCTAAGAAAGTCTTCTCTGGATATTTTCACCATCCCTCCCAACCCTGAAAAACAGATGTCTTATCTATTCCTTGACTTTTCACCAAGCTTTTGAGAGTAGACACTACCTCATAGCCATTGCCACCTACTTACTGTAGCCCTTCTAATTCAAGAAGTTGGTGGCTTCTATCTTCTCATTCTCTTTGACCTTTGTGCAGGACTGGGACACATGGTGGATACCCCATTCTTCTCAAACACTTTATCCTTTGGCTTCCAGAGCATATCTTTTTCCTGATTTTCTCCTTATCTATTTGATTATTGCTTGCCTTTTCCTGATTCTTCTCCCTCTTCTAGATCCTCAAATATTGAAATTTCCCAAGAATTCTCCCTTTTTACTTTAAACAGTCTCTAATAAAATGCATTTAGTCCTGTATCATCAACTCCCACTTCGTAGCTGTATTGCTAGGGCTGGAGCTCACAGACCAACCAAGCCCGTTGTACAGACTTGGTCACAAATCCTGCACATGCAGGTCCATGAGCTAGGTAATAGGAAAAGATCCTGGGAGCAGTGGGTAAAAAATTAATAGGCCTTATTCAGAGTTAGGAGCAGCTGCCCTAGTGGCCTCCTGGAAACGTCCCAAGAAATGCCGTGTATCAGAGCCATTAGTCCTTTATATGTAGGTCCATAACCCAGGACACCTGGGTGCCCATATGCAATTACATTAGATAGTAACCAAGGAACACCTGGGCACATGTGGATATTTACAGCAAATGCTCGGCAAGATTCTGAACATCTGAGGGGCCCTGACCATTTTCCTATATTTTCCCTACACTAACCAATATTATCAAATCTGCATTTCTGCTCTCTTTTCTAAATATACACCATATGCCTTATTTCTACACATATTTACTACAGGCATCTCAGACTCATCCTGTACGTATCCGTCAGGGTTTTATCAAAGATATAGAACCATTATAAAATCACATATCTATGCTTTTTTCTACAGAGACATAACCTTTTGCACTTGTAGTAGTTGGTAAACAGTTTCTGTAAGTCTGTGATCTTTACATCAAACTCTGCAGCTTGAAGTCAGCGAGGCAAAAAGTTGGGAAGAAAAGACGGCTGTAAAATGGTGTGGAGCCAAGACAAATAGGAAGCCGTGGGAAAAAGCTAGAGCCTTTGTCGGTCTCTCACGGCCTAGGCCAGCAGCTTTGATGATGTGGGTGTTCTACAGGAGAAGCTGGCATTCCTTGTTTGGGAGCTAATCATGCACCTGGGCCAGGAGTCAGAGAAGCAGAAGGAGGATCAGGTGGAAGACGGAGTAGCTGCAGGCCCAGCAGCTACCCCACATCAACCAGGTGAGCCAACACGTGGGTGAATAGGCACAAACTGCAACATTACCTGGTGCCCCTGCACCGACCTTCAGAGAATAACAAGGCAGTATCAATCCCGCGTCAAGTACACCTTCTGAATCTCACCCAAAATGTTTCCTTAGACCAACCCTAACGAGAAACATTCAGAGAACAGAATTCTAGGAAATAGAGATTAGCCTAGGCAAGTTGATACATTACAAAGGCACCACACTGTTCTAAATCAGATTTACTATCTTCCTGTGTCTTTCCTCTGAAAAGTGCTCTTTTTTTTATAAGCCTCCTTATTTCAGGATATATTATCACCATCCAGCTAGCTGTTCTAACTTTAAAACTTCTGGATCACCCCTATCTTTTCTCCCTACCAGTCCTGCTCCCTCTCACTCCTGCCACATCCAGTCACCAAATCTTTCCAGTCCTAACTCATCAATTTTTTTCATATTTATCTTCTTCAGGCAATCCCATGCCCTAACCATGTCTACTCTGCTCCATGCACTAGCAGCACTGGCCCCAATGCCTCCAGTTCCTCCCCGCCCCACTCACTTTCCACATAGCCACCAGAATGAACTTTCCAAAATTTAGATCTAATCATGTCATTTCCTTAATATAATGTCTTTCATGGGTCTTTTTATCTATGGAATGAATTACAACTCCCGAACATGGAGATTGGGTTATTGTTCCTAATTCTTCACTCTCCCCTGCAATAGAATTATACACCTACGCCCTTTGCTATGTGACTTTGCAATTTTTACTGTAATGTGAGTACAGTATACTCCCCCATCCTGCGTGACTTGCATTGGTCAATGGAATGTTGTCTGATGCGATGTGAGCAGACTTTAAATATGCTTATATGGTTTGGATCCCTCTCTCTGGCTTCAACTATTATCATGAGAAATGCATGCTCAGAAATGTATGTCACATACTGGTAGCTACAAGTCCCAGAATGAGACATGTGGAGCAGAACTGGCCTGCAGTGTGGAGCCAAGCCCAGCCGAATCCAGGCCAGCCCAGCAAAAATCAACCCAAATAAGGCAAACCTCAGCCAACCCACCTGTAAGTTAGAAAACAAATGTTTGTTGTTGTAAGCTACTAAGATTTTAGGGGTTATTACATAGCATTTTTGTGGCAATAGTTGAGTAATACATGTAATATGCAAACCCTCCATAATCTAAACCCAGCCAGACTTTTAGTGACTGTCTCAAGCCATTTTCTCTCATGCACCCATAGAAATACTTGTTCTCTTGTATTGCATACCTACTCCTTTCGTGCGATGTTGACTTGCTCAGCCACCCAGCTAGTGAACAACAGAGCTAGGATACATGTGTATCATCATCCAGAGCAGTGACCATTCCTGTCACATTTCTACTCTGTTAATCTGTCCTCCAGCCACAGAGTTGCTTGGAATTCCCCAAACATGCCTATAACATGAAGCCTATACTTCTCCATCTATTTTTGTAGGTCATGTCTCAGGCTACCCTCTATGTTTGATTTAATAATAATAATGACTAATATTTATTGAGCACTACGTTCCAGACACTGTTCTAAGTTTCTCATTTATCTTCACAACAACCCTATGAGATAGGTACTATCATCATCCCTATCTTACAGAGGAAAAAGCTGAGGCACAGAGAGGCAAAGTAGCTTTCAAGGTCATGCAGTGAATCACGAATCTGGGATTCAAATCCAGGCAATAGTGACTCTGCTATTAATCACTCTGCTAAATCCTCATCCATGGATGTTGGGCTTTTATGTCCCTGAGCTACTCTGCACATGTCATTATTACAACTTTGCACCTGTCGTGATGATTATTTATTTATACTACTATTTCCCCCACTTCACTGTGAGCTTGCAGAAGTAAAGGACTCAATTTTAAGTATCCTTATATGTCTGGTATCTAGTAAGGTGGCTGGCCTGTAGCTAGTTCTCACTAAATGTTTGCGAATGCTATCTGCTGTTGAACTGCTTTGTCATCAGTCAAATTTTCATCACCAGTTGCTGAAAGAACTGGTCCAAATTGCCTTTCTCTGAAACATGAAAATGACACAATCTATTCTGAGAGTGATTTATAGAAAATCATGTATTTCATACAGTTGGAAAGGGTACAATGATAAGGAAGTTTTCAAATTTCCCCTCGGGCATTTACCTTATAAACATCAATCACGCAATCAACACATTATGACTTTGCATCTCCTATGCTTCAAAAACAGTCCAACCATTTGTACGAGAGGGGCCTAACTAATTACTTTGTGCTCCGGTGGCTGTATTTCATTTTTTCAGATCCAGTCTTGTTTTTGTGTCTTTGAGCCAGTGAGATCAATGAATACGAATAGAAGTTAAGATAAAACAAAAATTTTACCTGACGGCCTTTTCCCTGGAAGCTTCAATGGCTTTGGGAGAGTTTATTGATTCGTACAGAAAAATTACCATTCTCTTTTAAGGAAGGGTGAAATAAGGGAGGATTTAGTGAATAAAAGGAATTGGAACAATTAGAATAGTGTTTTAAAATCTGAGATTATCTTTATTGATTAGATTGCCTTAGAATTGTGGAAGGTAATGAAAATTGCATGTATGAACTACACAGGAGTTAGGTCTCTGAACCAAGACCCACCTTTTTGAAGAACAAAGCCCAGGATTGAGAGAATTCAGTCACCAAAGTGAAATGAGAATTTCTGAAGGTTTCAAAGTGTATGAGGAAAAAAAAAATATTTTTTCTTTGTAAAGGATATGTACTACTCACAGGAATATGTTGAGATTTTGGAGACCAAGTACAAGGTACTTGACTAAAACTTACTAATCAAAACAAAAAGGGAAACTAGAGGCAATATTTATTCAACCTATTGGACCTATGAAAATGAATGGTAAGTAAAGTTTCATTCTTTTCAAGGTCCAAAGTTTGCTGGGTTATTTTCTTTCAGTGAATATTTCAGTATGTATTTTTTTGGTGTTGGGACATTTTAGGCAGATTCATTGTCCTAATCAAAATGAAAAAATGCATAAAACAAGATTCAAATATTTCAGCACAGTTCATCAACCAAAAAAAAGAGGTGAGCAAAATTTTCTTCCTTAGCGTTGACTTCTTTCAGTTCAGTATGAATATACTCTATGAAAAAAGTAGATTTTTGAATGGCCCAGTGATTTGTTTGGTCAAATCTTGCCTGGGTTTTACAGAATTAAAACAGATGCACATTTCCCTATCATATGCATTTGCTGTATCAACAAAATGGTTTGTATCCCAGATGTGGGAAATGCAATTTAAGAAAAGTAAATCTCAAGGTTGAAGAAGGAATATAATGATGAAAAACATAATTGAGGCAAGAAAGCACAGAGCTCAGTATTTTGTTAGTTTGGGTAATTTAAAAAATCATTTATATATAAAGAGGAAGACGGAAGATGGTGCTTTGGTGGTTCTTTGTGTGGTGTGATAGCATAGGATGAATGGTGCACAATTAGGGGATACCATAAAATCACATTTTAATGAACAGGGAGGGAGGGAGAGTTGGCTTTGCCTGCATTTCCAATGTGGGTCAGGTATCATTTCATCAAAACACATGCTCTCATCTATTTCATTGCACAACCACTTGTTTGCTGTGTGTGCATTCATTTACTCATGAATATGTATGAAGTCTGTATGATATGCTTGGCTGAGGACACAATGACTCTTCTCCCCAAACCTGTTATTCCTGCCCTCATTCCTTTTGGAGAAGTCACCATTTGCCACACCTTTATATCGGAGCACAAGGAGCCTCTGTCTTGGGAACTGGCCTATGGAGGATCCCACTTGGGTCCTCTTTTGATCACAGCCCTCCTCAGGAAGTGAGGAATCCATGAAACCAAGGAGATATGCCCACTGAGAAGCTCGGTGCACTGAAAACTTGTGTCCACTGAGAGCCTATTCCCCCACCATTCTAGACCAAACCCTGGGCCTGGGCCAGTTTCGTGTGTGCTGTCACAAAGGGCCCTGTGCTCAGAAAGGTCCACCCTTGATTTAATGCTCTGCTGTCACCATCTTAAAATTTTTAATAATTTTATCTTCAAACATAAAGTTTCATTCTTCCAAAGTTCAAAGTGTGTGTTTTATAAGTGAAGTCTGATGGGACAGTGGACATGCATGTGAACAAAGGAGATATACTGTATTTCCTGTACTCTATGTCTCTGCCGTTCATTGCCGCCCGCTGAGCACATAGAATCAGCAACGCCCCATGAGCACAGAGGTCTGGTGAGCGCATGTGTGTGGGAGTTTGGCAAGACTCATTGCCACAAGGTAGGTGCGTTACATCTATGACTGAGGAAGGGGAATGCTAACAGCCCCGAGAGGCCATGCTTTCCATTCAAACTAGAACGTGCTTCAAATGCAGAAATAAGCCAATTCTAAGAAAGCACAAATGACAGAAAACCCCTATCATATTCTTTCTTACTCATTTACTTCCCTGTATTAGCCAACCACTTATGCTGAAATTGAAGACATAGAAAGAAAGGCAGAGATGAGGCAGCTCATAATTCCTGTTCTCAGTCTTTCCTTACTCATCAGTATGTTCAAGGTAGAGAATATTGGTCGAATGTGCACATATCCAGAAGGGAAATTAAAACAGTTGAGTTAATTTTGTGCAGGTTTTCCATTGTTCTGGTATGAATGAAATACATATGCATGTACAAGCTATAAAATAGAAATTGTGTGATTTCAGATTCTTTGTACGAGTTAAAAGCTCTTATATTTGCATCTAAAACTGGCATTGTACAATATGAAGATGAACAATGAAATTCATGCTAATAATTTAAAATTTTACTTTTTCTTTACTTAGAATGGCATTAAATAGCAAATAAACAACACCATGACAAGCTGAGCAAGAGACTGTGGAAGAAAGAAACAAACCTTATATTTTAGTACCCTTAACAGCACTTTTTTCCTGCTTTTTAAACAAGGGGTTTTGCATTTCCATTTGCACTAGGCCAAGCAAATTATATAGTGAGCAGTGCTCAGGACATCTGGGATCCAAGAATCCATTGGCAAAGGGTCCTTACCCCTCTTCCAGGCCTTTTCCCCAGATGCATTCCAGATTTCATCACTGCTCTGTGCTCTCCTAGGTGAGGGGTCCCCAACAGGCAGCTGTTGCCACAGCCATGAAACTAGCTTGAACTTGAAGGCCGGGACACACACCACATGCCACTAAGTTTGCATTTGTTTGTCACATAGCAAAAGAATAAGAACATGTATTAGTCTGTTTCTGTTGCTTATTACAAAATACATGGAACTGGGTAATTTGTAAGGGATCAATATTTATTACTTACAGTTTTGGAGGCTGGGAAGTCCACAGTCCAGGGATCACATCTGGTGAAGACCTTGTTGGAAGTGACAGTGACGCAGGGGTCTCACATAGCAGAATGGCAGAACAGAGAGAGAAAGAGTAACCTCTTCATTCACTTTCCTTTTAAAGCCCTCAGAACTATGCCCATGAACTAGGGCATGGTCCTTACAATCTAATCACCTCTTCAAGGCCCCACCTTCTGATTATCATAATAGGATTTCCCACCCTCAACAGTTACATGGAGATTAAGTTTCTGTGACTTTAGGGGGTCATTCAATCCACTGCAGAACACATATGTTGTCTTTTTATTTTCTGCTTCCCTCACTGAACTCTGAGTGCATGTGGTACCTTGTTCACAGTTGTATTCCCAACAGCTAGCACAGAGCCTGACTCTTAGTAGGTACTTAATAAGTACTTGCCAAGTTAGTGAATGAAGAAATGAATAACCATGAAGAGGAAAGTCCCTGCCTTCAGTGGTTTAAAATCCAGAAAGGGCACCAGACAATGACAATCAGAAGTTAAATCTGATAATGGGTAATAAAAAATAGATTAATTAATTAAAATAGAGCTCTCTGGGCCCACAGAAAAGGAGCACCTAACTCAGTTTTGAATACTGTCTAGGGCAGTGGTCTTAACCTTTGGGTGAATATTAGAATTATTTAGGATTTTTAAAAGCTAAGTAATTATGATTTAATTGTCTACATCCCAGATCAATTAAAACCAGAATCCCTAGGAATGGGACCTAGATAGCATCACTTTTTAAAAGCTCCTCAGGTAATTCCAAGATGAAACCCAAGCCAAGAACCACAGGTCTAGGCCAGGTCATGAAAGATTAGTAGAAGCCAGGTAAATAGAGGTGGGGGAAGCCACGAGGGAGAATGGCATAATAAGAGAAAAAGAGATGATTCTCATAAAATGCCTGGTTCATAAGAGGTGCTCAGTAATATAGAATTTAGAGCTTTCATGTGTGCAGTTGCTGATGATTTCCTTTTTGTATGTCGTTTGGGATATAGAGAATCTATTGCCATATCTCTGGGCATTTCTCTAAGGAGCCCAGAGCATGCTGGAGGGCTCTCTCAAAGTGGTAGATGTGAAGCAGAAGCAAAAGCTTTTTCCCAAGACCTGACAGGTCTCTGGCTCTTCTGGTGTCCTGGTGACAAGCTTCTTTGTCATTAATAATTACGCTTAGCTCTAGACTTATTTTTCTTAACCCCCCTCCCCTGCCTCAGCCCAATGCATTCCCTCTGTGTTCTTAAAGGAAAACAAGGAAAGCTATTATTCTCATCAGCATTTCTCAATAGCTTGAAGGACTCTGTTATGCTTTCTGTTGGTTTGGAATCATTGGATGGGACTTAGGGGTTTCAGAGGGCTCAGGAAGTTAAGTCCATATGAACAGGCCTGAGTGCATGGATGCCATAGAACGATTTTTGCTAAATCCTTTGATCCGAACCCACAGAGGTTCAGGGGGTGAATCGGACCGGCCAAAAGCTAAAGGATTGAGATGGAAGCAAATTCCCTGGTAGGTCAACATGGCCCCCAAGTGGTGGCAGTAAAATAGAATTAGGTATTTTAAAAAACATCTAGTCCATAACAAACTGATATTCTTGTAAAAATGCAGTAAAACAAAAATCTTAGAAGAATAAAATAAAAAAAGAAACAAAGACATGAAATGTAAGCCTGTTTTATTAGATTCAACAGACATCACATTACATTTCAGTAAATGTAATCAGAAAAAATATAAAAAAGAAAAGAATTACAAAAACCATGCATGTTGTTTATGAAAGTGTGCATATAGGCATTTAATATAATCACCTTTATACTCAACAATCAAAACCAAACAAACGTTGAGAGAAGTAGCAATTCCCCATACTAAATGCCTATACACATTTTTGAACAAACACTGTATATATTGATATTTGAAGTTTTCGATGTAACAAATGAGCTTGTTTCTTGCTTGTTAACTAATCTAGACACCACTACTCAAGGGGTACAATGCATATCTAAAATGTTTCTAAGTTTTGTTTTAATAACACTCATAGTAGAGAGATCAGTCTTAAGTGTGCTGACAGAAATGAAGGAAGAATTTAAAGGCAATTTTAGCAAACTCAGAATATTTGTTTTTAACTTTTATCCAAAAAGGACTAAGTAATGCTGTATTTTAAAATTCATCTTCATTCTTTCATCAGCAGCCAGTTCTAACAATTAATCTTGTAAAGTTATAATTGAATATAAATTATCTTTCAATGAAAAAGATGAAATAAAGATCAATGAATTTTCTATGAGTAAATTTTCTTTTGAGGCAAAATACAATTCAAAACGTTATATCAGATTTGTAAGGCATTCAAAGAAAAGTTTTTGCAGATATGCAATATTAACATCATTACCTACATCAATGATAATTGCTAAATTATGAAACATGTCATAACAGTTGGTAAAAACTGTGCTTCCAAGGTTCTAACTTTTGTTTTGGTCCTTAGATCTTATCTGTCATTGAAAAACATGTTGTACTACATCCTTGCATGGGATAAGTACAGAGCTTAGATCATAAATATACTGAAAATATAGGGCAAAAAAAAAAAAAAAATCAGACTGGCTGTCCAAGTCATATCTTCAGAAGTTGAGTTAAACTAGTTTCTTATCTTGCAGAAACTCTAAGAGTTTATTCCGTAGTTCAGACATTCTCAACAGAACTTTCCTGTTGATAATCATCATACCCACCATGCAATATCATTGTTTATGTTCAGCTTCTACATTATCCACAAAATAAATGTAATGAACAAGCTAAAATGTAATGCATTAGCTTTTATGTAATTCTCAGATTTTACTATGTTAGTGAGCACACTGGTTAGTTCAGCTGATGTTATGTTTTGTAGCAAGATTTTCTTGATTTACATTCTGTTGGCACCTTAATCTGAGTAACTACTCAGAATATTTATTTGTCATTGCAGCTGAGCCATCAGAACATTACCTCTACACGAAACTTAAACTTAAAATCACATTTGTTGACAATGTTTTGTTATACAAAACATTTGTCTTTATAGTTTTTTTTTATACAGTTAAGTGCTAATTGTGTTTGTCAGCAATGAGGTTGAAAAAGAAATTATAGGACTGGCCAGTTAGCTCAGTTGGTTAGAGTGTGGTGCTGATAACGCCAAGGTCCAGAGTTCAATCCCTGCACCTGCCAGCCAACAACAACAACAAAAAAGAAATTCTACTTTAATATTTCCATCTTATGGAAAATGTACATATACTAAAAATTGCTATATTAACTCTGTTAATGATATTGAGTTACGATGGAAAAAACACTTTGCAAGCTTTGTGTTTTCTGAGTTTGTCTTCCATAAAGTAGCCCATTCCTGTCCTTGGAAAGTGATTCTTGAGCTATTTTCTTTGCCACCAAATTCACCCAACATTTCCAAGCAAACATCTTTCTTGCTTCTTTCACTAATATCTTGACAATTGTATATGGTTTTTTAGTCTTAGCAAACTGAAGGACTGTTTTATAAGAATCTTGCATAGCATAATGTTTCTATGTGAAAAATTGAACATGTACTTTTGTCGGTTTTTTAGTTCAATACTCTTTCAAAGATATTCTTTAGTTTTGAACTTTGTTCTTTACTTTTAGTTTGTTAAGTGCTGCTTACATTTTGATATCTTATATTTCTTCTTTCAGCTAGAAAATCTCCACGGGTAATACACTCTGTTTTAAGCACTTTACTATCTGTTATAGCTACAAAGATGATCTCACTATTTGAAGGAAAATACTTCTGAATAAAACTAGTACAAAATCTTTTGGCCTTCATTTTTCAGGATTCACTTTAGTCAGCATCATTTAGTTTACTCCTGCTGCTGCAATAAAAAATGGTATACCTTCTTGACAAAAAAGTACAGTGAAGCTTATTTTGCCAGGTGTAATTCAGTGTTAAAATAAATATTATAGGGCCGGCCCGGTGGCGCACTGGATAGTGCGCCGCTTGGGAAGCGCGGCGGCGCTCCCGTCCGAGGGTTCGGATCCC
>NW_007726180.1:1223064-1232158 GCF_000696425.1 Galeopterus variegatus | reverse complement strand
TAGGCTTGCGATCCCGTTGCCGGTCCCCGGTCCGGTACGGGGGCAACCCTGAGGGTTGCGATCCATTGCCGGACACGGAAAAAAAAAAAAAAAAGACAAAAAATAAATAAATAAATAAATAAATAAATATTATAAACTTTGCTTCCTTAATTTAGTTAATGTTAATCTCTAAAAATTAAAACGATTGTAAAAATAGAAATTATTTTTTAAAATGCCTAAATTTTCTCTGATTTTTATAAACTTTTGAATTACAGTTGACATGGTAATCCTAAAACATGACATAACGTTATGTGGTCCTACAGCGCATGACTTGTGTGCACCTTGTACCACATGTAATTCACCAGGCAAGTTTGACAACATTTACACTGGTCCATAACCTGTTCAATGAGATAAGTCCACTGATTTATTCTTTCTTGAATGTTTCAGCAATGCCAAATTACTATAAAAGTTAGCAAATGTTTATTCTCAATTTCACTTACCTGGATCAGTCAGTAACAAACACTTCATGGAATAGCAACAGCCTGGAGACCACTCTTTAAAGTACAAGATTTGGAGTCTAGAAAGATTTGATTTGAAAACTAAATTTTCTTACTTACCAGCTATGTGACCAGGGCAAATCTTGCAACCTCCTCTTCTCTATAATGGAGATAATACTTTCCATCTCAAAGAGTTGTTTTAAAGATGAAATAATGCATTCATGCATTTGTTCACTAAACAAATATGTGTTGAACTCCTACTATGTGCCAGAAACTGTTCTGGGATCTTGGGTTACATCAATGAACAAAACAGCGGGAGAGAGACAGATAATAACAACAACAATAATAACAAAAGAAATAAATGAATTATAAAGTGAGTTAAAAGATGCTGAGTGTCATGGGAAAAAGTGCGTAGTAAAGTATAGTAAGAGGAATCAAGAGTGCTGGGGCAGGGTGTGGGGTCTAGGTTGCAGTTTATTTTAATAGAGTGATCAGAAAAAAATTGATTTAATACTGTAAGCAGAGCCACCATTACAGGGCTTAGATAGTACTTAACAAATGGTAGTTTTATCATAAGTAGTTCATGATTACTTAGTATTGTTATTCGGGAAGCTAAAATGGCTTTATTTGGGGGTGCTTGTACAAATGTGTGCACACAGGTATGCACATGCACATACACACGTACACACTCGCATGCATATGGACACATATTCGCAGGCCATAGAAATTTTATTTGGATTCGGCCAGCTCCCTCTAGCGCACACCTTCTATTTGCATTCACGATCATTTGGGGGCCCAAATCAGTGAGAGTTACATTGGTTTTGGAGTAGAATAAGATCAAATGAGAAGTTCACAAAAAATTTTTTTCTGATTAGCATAGAGGAACTGTCAAAAGGCTAAGATCAGCATTTGATTCCACCCCAGTTCTCTATATATCTAATCTGTTTTTTCTCTTACTTTGTTAAAGTGTCACTGTCTCTTTTGATCCTGGAAGATATATTACATTTGGCAGAAGCCACGGAAGAAAGTATATCAGAGAAGTGAAAACCATTGTCATCAACTAACTTTCACAGTTTGTTTGTTGAAGATTCAACTGACCTTCACTGTCTTTTCAAAAATAACTTACTCCTCCAAAATTGTACACACAGCATGATAAAGCTTTCATTTAAAAAAAAAACCCAAAACAGTATAGATGTCTACAGAAAAAAATGGTTATTTTAGAGTGGAGAGATTATAGATATTTTCTGATTTTTTTGCAATCAGTATATATATATTTTTTAATAGTCAGAAACAGCCAATTTTTTTTTTTTTAAAGGAAGAAAATAACCTACTCATAGGGCTCTTGCTCTTTTATGCTTTCTATTTTATCATGGGGGAGGTGGAGGAGTGGAATTTATCAGTTTGAGAGTTGTTTTGAGAATTTCTCTTTTGGATTTTATCTTCATATTCTCTGAAAAACTCTATGTGAATTTACTACTCAGACAGCTTTGCTGTTTTATGATTAGACCACACTCCTCCAAACTTGGCCGGAAATCAAAGGCTGATCCAGATAAGAATCTCTACAATGTGCATTTTCAGGGCAAGTTAGAAGCTGCTTTGTTTTAACACTCAAAGAAAGCTTTTGTATTTTCAATTTCAAGTGCTCTGCAGTAAACCAACAGTCTATATAGATTATACAAAAGGGTCATGTGTTGGTTTGAGCCAGCTTCTAGGGGAAAAATCACTATCTAGAAACAGCAAGTGTTTAAACAATGAACTGACAGCTGCCGATCCATTAGACCCCTCCATGGGGCCAACTCCTGCTCTTTTCAATTTCACTGTGATCTGTAGATACAACTTTTGATGGCTGAGCTGGTGTTGATGGGCTGTGTTTCAATAACACCTGCACTTATCAGAGCAATACCTCTTATCAGAGGACTCTCACATAAAGTCCTTTATAAGGAAGAGAAACAGTGCCTGCATGGAAAGGGAGAAGAAAATATATACGTACCTCAAGTTCTGTATGGCCCATTTAAGTACTTGTAGAGTAAGAACTACAAGCTTGAAGCTCTTGATTTACACTATATTCTCCTGGCCATTTTCGGTAGTATCTGGATACATCTTTAGCTAAAGTTTAATCCAAATAGCTAATTCTCGTAGTTTGCTTAATTAAGTACTAATTTAATGATGGGTGTATGTCTTCAAAAATATCTTTCTAGTGATGGGTTTAAAGAAGGTAGGTGAAAGAATATTTTCTTCAGCTTCTACTTCAGGCAACTACAATCCTTTTAATTTTCTCTTTACTGGAGTCAGATGTTCATAATCACCAGCCCTCGCAAACAGCCTAGGGGTTTGGTACAGAGTTTCACAGAAGGAGAGTAAAAATCCTGGGTGAAGATAAGCCTTTGATTCCTTTAATCAGGGTCTTTCCTCACCTTTGATTTGATTCTCTGCTGAATTGCTCCTTCCTTTCAGTCCCTTGGGATGTCTTCATTTGGGATTCCTGGTTTAGATTTTCAGTTAATGTTTACACCAGTTGGCTCTGCCTGTCCACCTGAATTTGGGCCCAATGCTTGCCCTGACCAAATCTCCCCAGATCTGCCAAATCTTGATTGTTTACTTGGTTCTTAACCCCATTTCCTTCCCTCACCTCTGATCCTTAATAACTGCACTTCTGCTTTCCCAAACACAGGTTTAACCTGCAACTGTCTGTGCCTAGGCTGAAACTAATCAGGTTATAGCTCTACCAGTTTGACTAAATTGAGCAGTCAGTTTCACTGAACGATCAGTTTAATTTACTTTTCAAAAATCAGTTGCACTAGTTCTGCAATTCAATGGATTGATTTTTTGTTTTGCTTTGTTTTGGTGGCTGGCTGGTATGGGGATCTGAACCCTTGACCTTAGTGTTATCAGCACCACCCTCTAACCAGGTGAGCTAATCAACCAGCCTGTGATAGACTTTTTTTTTTCCTTTTTGTCTTTTTTTTTCGTGTCCGGCAACGGATCGCAACCCTCAGTGTCGCGCCCGTACTGGACTGGGACCGGCAACGAGATCGCAACCCTCGGTGTTGCTCCCACACCTCGCTCAGCCAGTGAGCAGGAACCGGTCTGTATGTGGGATCTGAACCCTCGGCGGGAGCACCACCGCGCTCCCAAGCGGCGCACTGTAGCAGTGCGCCACCAGGCCGGCCCATGATAGACTTTTTAAAAAATAATTACTCAGCAAATTTTTGACTACTCTAAAATGATAAAGTCAAAACAGAGAATTGGTCATGTTTCAAACAGTATCCATTTCTTAGCCTTTTTCCCTCTGCAAGATACTGAGTAAGTTTGGTAGGTATAGGGAAGAAGCATTTTTTAATTTCATATTCTAAAGTTCTGTAATTTGACCCCAAAGCTGAAACAGCCTGCCTTATCCGATCAGACCAAAGTAGACAGCAAGGGACACGTAAAGTTGCTGCCATGAGGCCCGTAGTAGGTAATATCTCCATTATCTAAAACCCAGTCTGGATATTCTATTCACATATTCTATTCCATTTAGTAGTTACCAGTGTTTGGGCTTTCCTTCCTCAGGACAAGTGTAAACACCTTGAGATCGGGCATGTGCAACTCATCTTTGTACTGTTCACAATACCTGGCACCAAACTCAGTGTCCAGTAAGTCCCCAACAATCACTGAGTTGAGCTGAATTCATGGTTAACCTGAAGAAGGAAAAGGCTTACACTGAAAAAGACTCATGCATTTTTTTAGGTGGTAAATGTTTATATAACACAGGAACAAAGGAGGATGTACATAATACCTTCTGGAAGTTCCTCAAAAGAACCTCAGGGGAACCTTTAACCACTCAGAATAGATTAATGTCATGTCACCTTGACGACAGGGAAAGAAAACCAAAATAAGTTTAGCAGTCAAGCAACCACTTCAAAAATTAAAGCTGCTGCTAAATAAATCCAGTATAATATTTTTTTTTACCAACAAAGTCATAAAGCATTGGATAGAAATATAACATTAAAAGATTCATGAGTCCTGCTTAATCCATCCAGAATGAGATGAACTGTGGAGCAATTTTATCTGGACATGGAAGAATCCAGACTCCTCTATATCAGACAGAAACATTCAAGCCAATGAGATAAATGCAAACACTGGGAAACATTCTCTATGTATCATCAGAATATAGAGCTACACAAGTTATAAAAAAAATGCTGAACAAAGTCTGTACTACTAGTGCTGTCAAAATGCTGACATCGATTTTATTCACTTCTTGAGATCTAAATTAGAAAATCAAAAGAGATCAGATTGAACACAGGTCTTTATGATGTACCATAATCAAAGAAAATATGGGCTGGGACTACAGTGCATAATGGAAGGTCCTGAAGGATGGAATTTGCTGATTCTGAGATGGAGGGATGAGCTACCATTCTCAGAATGAGCTTTGTTCCACAAGTTAGTGATTTGTTACACATGTCGCCAATTCACAGATGATTGCCATGTTGCTCAGACAAAAATCTGAAGCACTGTAAAGAATAAATAAGGAAAAGGAAAGACCTAAACCCACACAATTATGTGCAAATAAAGAAAAGGAAAACTAATTGGTTATCAAATGGCTTTTATCTTTACTTAAAAAAATACAGAGGCATAAAGAAGCAGTTCTTCCCTGGGGTTACATATAAAAGTAGAGTAGCTTAAAAATTTTAAGAGATTAGCTGTCATAGAGAGATGCATTTATAGAGAAAATAGAGATGCCAAAAGGAAGTGGGAGAGCTCAAATCTGGAATCTCTGCTTCCTTTGTCAAATTGCTCCATTAATTCATGTGCTATGTCAGGAGTCAGCAAACTGGTTCACGGGCAAAGTCCAGCCCACCCGCCTGTTTTTATACAGCTCCAGGGCTAAGAATGGTTTTGACATTTGTAGATGGCTGTAAAATATTTTTAAAAGGATGATATTTAATGACATACGAAAATTTTATAAAATTAGGGCCTAGGTATTGCAGGTGCATTTCTAAGCCCTTTGAATCTTGAGATCTGAAAATGATTTTTAATAATTTGTATGTATTTTTTCCTTTGCCCCAAAAAGTGCGTTGATTTTTCCATGGTATTTATTCCCATTTTCAGTTAATATTTGTATATTGGCTCTGTTTTAAAACTCAGATATTTATCTCAACAAAACATGAATAATTATTATAATTAATTATATAAGTATTTGAATTATTATTTAACCATGTATTTATATCTTGATGAAACTTTCTGAAAAATTTTTTTAAAAACTCAGCATCCGTAAATAAGGTTTTATTGGAACACAGCTACACCCATGAATTATACAGATTGTTTATGGCTGCTTCCACACTACAATGGCAGAATGGAGTAATTGTGAGACTGTGTGACCTGCAAAGCCTAAAACATTTATTATCTGGCCCCGTATGGGAAAAGTTTGGCAACCCTTGTATTATACCATTAATAACATACTTACACACAGAAAGAGGACATGACCAAATACGTTTAGAAACAGTCTGGGGCTTCATGCAACTTGATATCTGAAGAAAAAATATTCTTCTATGCAGATACACAGACATATTTACCACCTTTCACACACATATGGGACACCTACAGATGACCTATAAGGTCAGTTAATACATCACATGGATTCTTTTGATAGAGAGTGAATTCACCTGGAGAGCTACTTATGAGAAGAGATTAGCATTTGGAACAGATCCCTGGTGGTTTTACTCTGTCCTCTTTATGACTCTGAAATAGATGGGCTGCATTTGACTGAGCCTATTTCATGACATTCTAGAACCATGCAGCAGGAAGGAAAACCAAGGTTAGGTCTTTCCAAATTTAAATACACTGAATGTCACCAGTACTGATGAGAACCAAATTATTCTTAAAAACTTGCAACATTTAAAAAAAATTGCAGACTCCTTGGTGTCACCTCACTTCTGTACCCCAGAATGCATGTTAAGTTGTGTGTTTTCCAACTACTTGAGAACTTGGCCAGAGAGAAAATAGAGCACACACAGGAAGAAATATCATCGAATTTACTGGTTATGGAGTTCTTATTTTAGACAACTCAAGTATATAAATACGATCCTAACCTTTAAACATTCACAAAATGATATGCAAAAAAATATACAATACGAGGGACCAGAATTGGGCAGGGACAAGGACAGCTCCTGCAACTTCCTCACCAGTAGAGTTCTTTGTACTCCACAGTCTCTAGGGTCCTCTGACATTTACATTACACACAACCAGCCAAGCATTATATTTCTAATTTAGTCTGCTACTGTCTTATAGCATGTTGATTTGCTAAATATAATGTGTAGCATTGCCGTTGGGCAAAAAGTCACTGCCCACAAGCAGGCTCTCTGAGTAAAACTTTTCTGCAAAATATCTTTAATAGAGAAACAAATACATTTTTTAAAAGTTTACTTGTATTCATGAATGATGCCAAGAACAAAAACAACTAGTGGGTGGATGTAATATATAAATCAGTGAGTATTATGGAAAGCTGGCTATTTTTATTGGAATTTTATCATGTTGGAACATCGCAACATCTCTGTGGAAGCCAATAATTTAAGAGGCAAAGCAAGTGACCGTGGGAAAGAAGGCAGAAAAGCACTGTATCTTGTTCATGGGGTGAGGAAGGAGGTTTATACCCACTGGGCTCTAGACAAAGTGCTCTTAGAGAGCATTTCTTCTGCCACAGACAGTGTGGTTGGCTACAAATTCCTCCCATCTCTGTATCATGCCTTTTGCAAGGTAACTTTTCTGCGCCTCTCATCAAGAGGTGAAGTCTCTTTCCCTACCCCTTGAACCAGGACTTGGCCATGGAACTATAGTAAACATGACACAGCTGGAACCTTGCCTCTACCTTTTGGAGTTTGCCCTCTCTTGGTGCTCTTTGCAACGCTGAGTTCACCATGTGAAGACTACTGGACCCCATGGAGCAGAGACAAGCCTTTCCAGCTGTGGCCCCTTAGACCAACCACCCTGCCAACTACCAGACATGTGAGTGAGACCTTACTGGCAGCCCAGATCAGAAGCTCTCAAATACCCCCAGAATCAGGAGAAATCATAAATGCTTGTTATTTTAAGCCACAAAATTTTGGAGTGACTTGTTATACAGTGAAACCTAGAGTAGGTAGTGGGCCCTGAGTGGTTCTTGCAGTGGTTCTTGAGTCCAACCACGTTGCTCTTGCCTAGAACTTACCTGACTGCAGGGGCTATTGCATACAAGTCCAGTGAAGGCTGCTGGGCAACATGCTCATTGCTGAAGCTTGTTTAGGGGACCTAGGGTTACTCTAGGTCATGTGGCATCACGCAAACTCTAGGGGGCTTTCTTGGGCTGGCAGCCACCTCTGCAAAGGGTCTTATGAATTCTGAGTTGCTTGAGTGCCTTGCTGATCTACTAGAATGCTTCAGGTCTATCAAAGTTGGGGAAGCTCTTGGAACTTCCCCACCAGTTGAGAGTACTTTGTATTTCACAGCCTCTAGGGTCCTCTGACATTTACACTACACATGTTTCCTGGACTTGTTCTGGCTCTAGTGAGAATCTTTGGGCCACAGAAGCTCCAAGGACAGGGACAAAGATGAATATCCGCACTATAGGCTCAAGGGGTGGGATGGGGCCAGGCTCTCTGGAGGCAAACTGTCCTCATGAACAGGGTGGTTGACACTCCTCAGAGGACAGGAAATTTCATTGAGGGCCTGGGTTCTAGACTAGATTTGGCCACAGATGAGTTCCACATCCCTGACAAAATAATGCCTTCACTTTTCTGGGTCTCAGTTTCCAAATCTGTGAAGTAAGGAGAACTGGACTGGATGGTGTTTACTGTTTCTTCTGGATTTAACAGTCTTTGAGAGTTATCCTTCTGACTTTGTACCATGTTCTTCTCCATCCGTCACTTCTTTTGACCTTTGCACTGTCTTTTCCTCCTTCCCCAGAGTTGCGACATTGAGGGAGAAGTGAGGCAGTCACATTTCAGGCTGAGGACAAGAACCATGTACACAGACTCTACTCAGATGGCATCTAACTGTTGTTAAGTGATTTCTCTCAGGATAACCTCAGTGAGGGTCTGACGACAATAAAGGACTTAGAAGAGGAATTGTTGGAGGTAAGGGGAAGGAAGAAGCCAAAGATGAAGCCTGGGGAAAGAGTCCAATTTATTATCCTCTCTTGTAAATACTCTTTCATCCAGGGAGGGCATTCTCTCTCTCTCTCTCTCTCCCAACTGATCTCCTTGCTCCTTGCAACAGCAGGTAAAGAGTCAACCCATGGGTTTAGTTAACTTGCTTTCCTCTGTGAATTCTGTTATCCTAACAAAATATTGGTTTCTATACTGCATTAATAGAGTAACTACTCTCAGTTAATATGTACGGGGTTTTTTTATGGGGTAAGAGAATAAGGGAATAAAGGAAACAACTATTTAAAAAATCACGATTTAGCTCAGGGCTTAAGGATTGTTTTATACTGAATGTTGACAAACTAATCCCCTTTCAAAACCCAACAATGGCTTCCCATCAAATAAAATCATCACTAGTTTTTTTCTTTTTGTCTTTTGTCTTTTTCCGTGTCCGGCAACGGATCGCAACCCTCAGTGTTGCCCCCGTACCGGACCGGGGACCGGCAACGGGACTGCAAC
>NW_007726180.1:1152974-1222889 GCF_000696425.1 Galeopterus variegatus | reverse complement strand
CCCCGCGTCGTGGCTCCTGCGCCTCGCTCAGCTAGTGAGCGGGAACCGGTCTGTATGTGGGATCCGAACCCTCGGGCGGGAGCGCCGCCGCGCTTCCCAAGCGGCGCACTATCCAGTGCGCCACCGGGCCGGCCCTCATCACTAGTTTTAATGGCCTGAAATTTGCACTGGCACTGCCTTTGTCCTTGACCTCAACTCCCACCACTCTCTCCATCATTCACTCTGTCACAAACACACCAGCCCTTCTTGCTGTTCCTGGAACACACACTGAGATTGTTCCCACCTCCTGGCCTTGGCCCTGCCTATTCCCTTTGCTTGGAATGCTCTGACCCCAGGTCTGTCTCCCTTCCTTCTTTCCTTCCTTCTTCCATCCTTCCTTCTTCCTTCCCTCCCTCCTTTCCTTCCTTCCTTCTTTCTTTCTTTCTTTCATTGACAATAATTGTGTATATTTCTGGTGTACAATGTGGTGTTTTGACCTGTGCATATATTGTAAAAGATTCAATCAAGCTAATTAAATACACCCATCACCTCAATAACTTAGCATTTTTTTGTGGTGAGGACATGGAAAATCTATTCTTTCAGCAATTTTGAAATACACAACACATTATTTATTATTAACTGTGGTCACCATGCAGTGCAATAGATCATTTAAAGTTGTTCCTGCAGTCTAATTGAAACTTTGTACCAGGTCTCCCTGTGATTTACTCCTCCAATGGGAATCAAGATTTTTCATATTCTCCAGGATGTTTTAATAATATGCAGCCAGGTTTGAGAATAACTGAGCTAGAATGTCATATAAGCTCCAGCTTCTTCAAACTTAAATGTGCATATAAACCACCTGAAAATCTTATTCCAACAGAGATTCTGATTCAGGAGTGTTGTGGGGCCCAAGATTCTCCATTTCTAATGAACTGCCAGGCGATGCTCGCCTCTCACCCTGATGGTAAGTTCCCCAAGGACAGGGAATATACCTCAATTGGTGCCAACTGCAAAGGAGGTGCCCTGCCCTGTGAATGTTTGCTGACTGAAACCTTCACCATTGCCTCAGCCTCCTGCCACCACTAGTAGCTTCTGATGACCTAAAATAAGATGGTATATGTCACTTAATCAATATGTCAGGCTCTGTAATGTGGATAGTATAAAAAGCCTTTATACATTGGGTAAGTGTTTAGCATTTAAATCCTCACATTTTAGAGCCATAACAATTTTGTTCTAGACCAAGAATGAAGCTTTCATTTCTCTTGCTATGATAAAATGGGCTTTTGTTCTTCAAATTCTTCCCCATGGCTATTATCACTACCTCAGTCTTACTGGGTATGACATGGAGAGAGGTAGACTTCAACCAGAGATATTTTCTGAGAGAAAAAAATAGGAAAGTAAAGATTCTGCTCTCCTTTTGGTATCTAATATCCTCCTCATGGTCATAAATAGAACTGGTTCCTGACATCCATACCACATAACTAGATTTCCAAGTCTCAGTTCTGTCAACAGTGTCATCAATTGCCTTTATAGCATTTTCTTCTGAAGTCTTCTTTGTGCCACTTTATCTATCTCCCCTGCCCAGAGCGTCCTCACCCAAAAGACATCCCTCAGGCACCCCGTTTAGTCACCAGCTAAATCCAAAATGAAGTCACCTCTGGTCTTGCCCCACCTTATACCAGCAGAGAAGATAATCTAGTTTCAGGGGCTGCATGTCTGTCCTCCCTAGAGTACAATAGAACGGGATTTCTTCCTAATGAGGTTAACAGGGATATTGTGGTTTCAGGGTTTTCTGACAGGCTGAAGATTTATCCTCCCCACTCTTTTTCCTGACTCAGAAGAGAATTGCAGACCTGGAATCTGCAATGCCTCTGGCTCACTTGGTAATTTACAATTGATGACTTGGAAAGAGAATGAAGATAAAGACGCTGACCTGGGAAGTGTCCTTTTATAGAGAGGTATTGTAATTTGGTGGGGAATGTTTTCATGCAACTCTTTTGAAAAAACACAGCGGTTTAGCGAATGTACTTTGATCAATGACTTAATCAGCCAGGCTCTCAAAGGCCACTCCTTTCTGAGCATAGAGACAAAGATGTACAATTTACTGATTAGAAAAGAGGAGCATGTATATTGATAAATTAAAATTTAAAAAAGGGGGAGCACGTGGGTGCTAATGAAAATTATACAAGTACAGTGGTGTACGATTCCATTTTGTGATGCTCAAAGCCAGACAATACTAACCTACGCTGCTAGAAGTAAAAGTAGAGGTTACCTTGGGGTAGGAGTTAGTGACTGGAAGGAAGCATGAGATGTACTTCTGGGGTGCTGGGAATGTTCTATTTCTTGATTCTTTTGCTTGGTTGTATTCACTTTGTGAAATTTTATTGATATATACAGTTACGATTTGTGCAATTTTCTTTGTATTTCATGTTTTATTAAAAAGTTTGCCAACAAATATCCAACAAATATAAACACTCCTTTTAATCAAGTTTTCTACTTACAAATAAATCACAAGGTCAAAAAAATCAGTGTTTGAGAATGTATCTGGAAATTGAAGACAAGTTCCCCCCTTCTCCAAAATTCGCCTTTTCCAATCAGACTTTGGTGAAATGTATATGTTAGCCCTCTTCCTGATCCTAACAGTTTTGCTTTGATTGTGCTTAATGCTAGAAAAGCCATTTCTTGGAAGAAGCTGGAACCTTAATGGGCTTCTTTATCTTGTTGACAAATTGTATCTTGGATACATGCTTGCATTGAAATATGCAGCTTTCCTTCAGTTATTAGTCACTGAAATCACCACAGATCTCAGTGGCAATGCTCACCATCAACACCTGCCAGACAGGATGAGGGACCCTTGTGATCAAGCCTAATGCTTCTTGGATACTAATTAGGTCTGCACACAATGAGGCAGACTTCGCTTACCAAGTTAAGGAATGAATCAAAATGTTGCCTGCTTTACTCCCTAGGAACAAACCAGATATAGTAAATGAATTCATGAGGTTTCTAAAATTGAAACATAATTGATTATACATATTTGAGGGGTACAGAGTTGAATATCAATACCTGTGTACAATATGTGATGATCCCATCAGGATAACTAGTATATTCATCATTATAAAATGTGATCATTCTTTGTGACCCTTAACCAATTTCTCACTAACCCTTATCCCCCTCCCCCTTTCCTATCTCTAGTAAGTACAACTTTGTTCTCTCCTTCTGAAAGTTCAATGTATTATTGTGATTGTTGTCTGTCTGTCTGTATTTATTTATTTGTATTAGTTCCCACTTATGAGTGAAGACACATAGTATTTCTCTTTCTGTGCCTGGCTTATTTCACTTAACATAATTTTCTCCAAGCTCATTCATGTTGCTATGAGTGGCAAAATTTCATTCTTTTTTATGGCCAAGTAGTATTCCATTGTGTACATAAACCACATTTTCCTTATCCAATAGTCTGTCAATGGACATTTAGGTTGGTTCCATATCTTGACTATTGTAAATAATTTTCTCCAAGCTCATTCATTCTTTCTGTGCCTGGCTTATTTCACTTAACATAATTTTCTCCAAGCTCATTCATGTTGCTATGAGTGGCAAAATTTCATTCTTTTTTATGGCCAAGTAGTATTCCATTGTGTACATAAACCACATTTTCCTTATCCAATAGTCTGTCAATGGACATTTAGGTTGGTTCCATATCTTGACTATTGTAAACAGAGCTGCAATAAACATGGAAGTGCAGATACGCCTGGAACATGATGATTTCCATTCCTTTTGGTGTATATCTAGTAGTGGAATTGCTGGATCTTATGGCAGTTCTGTTTTGGGTTTTTTAAATCCCTGTTTTAAATTTGTTTATTTATTTATTTTCTGGAATGAGTGTACCTTCACATGGCTCATTAAAAAGAAGTACAAATAGTACAGAGGAAACAATCTTTCTCCCACCTCTGTCCTCCATCTGCCAGTGCCTACCTCCCAACCCCATCACTGCTGGTCTTTGTATTTTTCCAGAGACTATTAGTGTATATTCAAATAACATTTGAAAGTAAAAATAAGAGGGTCCTATCAGGCTCCTATGATCACTAACAAATTCCTGTTTTAGGACCTTGCCTCTCAAAGTGTGGTCTGAAGACCAGCAGCATCAATATCACTTGGGAGTTTGCTAGAAATGCAGAATTTGGGGCTCTGCCCCAGATCCATGAATCAGAATCTGTATCTTAGTCTGTTTTGTGCTACTATAACAGAATACCACAGATTGGGTAATTTATGATAAACAAAAATTTCTTGGCTCACAGTTCTGTAGGCTGAGAAGTTTAATATCAAGGTACCAGCATCTGGTGAAGGGTGGGTGGGGCGTGGGGTGGGGGTGGGGGGAGAGAGAGAGAGAGAGAGAGAGAGAGAGAGAGAGAGAGAGAGGAGGGGTTAACTCATCCTTTTATAAAGGCATTAATCCCACCTGCGAGGGCAGAGCCTTCTGGCTTAATCATCTCTTAAAGGTCCTACCTCTTAATATTGTTACAATGGCAATTACATTTCAATGTGAGTTTTTGAAAGGACAAACATTTAAACCATAGCAATCTGCATTTTAACAAGATCCCCAGGGGATTTAGTGTCTTAAAGTTTGAGAAACATTGCTTTAAGGGGAAAGGGACATTAAGAAGTGTCAAGGTCTGTGGGTACAAAAGTACCCAGCTTATCCCCAAAGAGTATTTATTCTTTGGAAGAAAAGTTAACTCAATATATTCTCATTTTTTCCTTATGCACACATACAATGATGTGCAAGTGTCCTAGACAGACATTTTTGGCTCTCTCAATGCTTGCTCCTGTCTCCTCTATCACTAGTATTTATATGAGGACTTTCTCCTGAGTGCGTGTGGACCAGAATGTTAGGTGGCCTGGGTGTTCAGCAGTGGACCTGATTTCAGCTCCAGCCCAGGGCTTATCTAACAGGAGAATCTGATAAGTTCCTGGCTTTTGCATCATCTTTCCCCAAACATTTTCCCCTTGTGTGTTCTCCCCTTCCCTCTTTTGTGACCTCTACCTGCCTTCCTTTATGCCTTGGCCTAGTGCTGTCAGTTGAAAGTAGCATCAGGTTTTTTTCCCAACCACCATCCTCATCAACCTTTGTCTTTTCTCTGGGTGAATCCTCTTAAGTTCAGGGATCCTACCTGCAACCCTTGAAACATTGTACTGTTTTAGTCTGAGGATTCAGAGCCAGAAAGTTATCATCATAAGAAACAAGGGAGAGAAGTTGCTTTAAAATTCTCACTGCTTCTTAAAATAGGACATAATAATGTTGTGTATGACTTTTAGTGGAGGGAAGAAATACCATGATTGGTGACCTCTTTCATTGACATATGACCTTCTTTTTGCTAGTTCAGTTTACCGGAGTGACACACTTTTTTGGATCAATGTATCCTGATACTTCTAAGAAGGGACATACTAAAACTTAAAATAATTTCTCACTTCCTTTCCTCCACTTTACCAAATTCTTTCCTCAACAGATATTAGAAACAGAACATACCTTTATACTACTTAACCATTCACTTAGATTTACTTTACTCTAGATTTTCTTCATTGTAATTTAAGGTCATTAGGCATCTTTTAAAATCTGATGCTGAGGGTTTTTTAAAACATTGTTTTTATTGAATTATCAAATACATACAAAAAGTGCGTATATCATAAGTCTGAGCTTGGTGAAGTTTCAAAAACTGATTACACCCAGGAAACCAGCACCCAGATGAAAAAACAGGATATGTCCAGCACCTCAGAAGCCCCCTTGTGCCACATGTATAGTCACCACAGGTCTTTATCAGTAACCACTATCTTGACTTTTAACAGCATATTAAACTCCTGTTGTATACGTTGTGTAAATGGCATTACATAGTATGTACTCTCTTGTGTCTGGCTTCTCTCACTCAGTATGAGATTCAACCATATTGTGAGATTCAGTGTTCCTGAGATTCAACTGTATTGTGTATAAAGTTGAAGATCATTCATTCTCATTGCTGTATTATTTATCCATTCTACTATTGATGCTTGTGTGGTTTCCACTTTGGGGCTATCGTGAATAGCACTGCTATGAAAATTCTTGCACATGTCTCTTTGTGAAAGTACATAAGCATTTCTGTTGCTTATATACCAAAAATAAAAAATTCTGGGTAATGCTGAATTTTTAATTTATCAAGGCTGATTAGTTTGTGCACATCGGTGCCAAGAAAGCAAGGTATGTGATTAGGCAAGTACACATGCATTCAGACACCCAAGTGTGAGAATAGGAACCAAAATCTTATTTCCTCCACGTGAAAAAGGAACCCTTAGCCTTCCAGCAATTTCTGAACTCCTGCCTTATTCCAGCTTTCCAAGGGTGCAGTGTTGATTGCTTTAGTGTATTTTATGATTTTAATGAGATCACCCCGCTGCTGCAATAGCTTTTCCAAGCATGACACATCCTGACTCCATAGTGAGAACCGAGTCAATTCTCAGTTGTGTGCCAGTGGCAGCTAAAAAATTGCTGCTCATGATTTTCTGCTTTGGAATCTCCATCCTTGAAGGTAAATGGTAGAGGCAGGACAAGCCATAAACAGAGAAGGTGGTCATCTACATGCTGTCAGAAGCTCTGCCTGGCCCTTAAATAACTCTGCCATAAACGCTCCCTTCCTAGAGGGCCTGGAAACCCCACCATTTAAGCTAGCATTGTAGGGTAGACCATGGAGGCAGGGGAGATGCGTCCGAAAGGCTACTGCTGAAATGTAACTTGCTTCTTGCAGGGAGAGGGAAGGCCTTTAACTGTCTCCCAGGGGGTTAATAACTCATAAACTTGGAAGTCAAAGAGAAGTCAGTGCTCAAGACACAGGAACTGGGTTCAGTGGAGGGGACAAGGCTGGGAGACTGCAGCAATGGAGGCTTGAAGGGGTGAGAAAAAAATCTTAGGGCAGTGACAAGAAGATCCTAGGCCTGGAGTGGACTCACGGTATGGCCCACTGACCACCTAGAAGGCAAGACTGGGATTAAGAGAGCAACCAGGAGCAAAATGTCTGCTGAGAAGCCACTTGGATCTTTGATGATCTACACCTCACATTCTCTGATTTCATCTGATGAATATAAAAATCCTAGGAAATAACAGAACCGAGGCCACGAGAGGTGGGAGAGGGGGAGGGGGAAGGGAGGATTAGTGAGAAATTGGTAGAGGACCAAAAAATGATTACATTGTGTAATGATAAATAAAGTAATTATCCTGATTAGAGGATCATGTAAAAAAATTTTTTTTAAATGGTTAAAAATATATGTATATAAGAAATATTCTTCCCTAAAATAGATTTTAAAAAAAGAATATAAAAATCGTGATCCTTATATTTAAAAACTCTGCTGTTTGTACTTTCCTTATTGTGTTAATCTTATTTGGATGTATTTTAGCTCTTTCTTGTAGGAGAGAGTAAAGGGGCCATAGTTTGATGCTTTATTCTCAGCTCCAGGCTGTTCAGGACTTTTTCTGTTAAATTTATAATATTTTCTCTGTACTCACACACATATATATATTATACATGCATGTTATATACATAAGTGTATATATGGTGTTTGATATCATTACATTCTTTCATGATGGTGATTTTGAGGGAGAGGAGACACGTTCTTAGAGACTCACCCATGTTGAACAGACTTTAAAAATCTTTATTGTTTTTCTGATCATAAGATAATGCATACTCATAAGAAATTCAAATTTTACAGAAATGGGGAAAGTAGAAACTGAAAGCCCTGTGTACCTGGAGTGTTTATTAAAGATATAGTAGGACTTAAGGCTGTCTGTTGCTTATATTTTTTGACAACAAAGGGCAGATTTTCAAAAAAAGTATTATAGCTACTTCTTATACAACAACATTAAACATATGTATTAAATACATTTTCTCTAAGAAAATGTCCTGCTTGGCCACGGAATGTGACAGACCATTTGGGAAACAGAGCAGAGCCTGACTTGCTCCTTTGCCTCTCTCTGGTTCCTCTCTCCACCTTCAACCAAGATTTAGAAGCAAAGAAAAGACTACATAATGAGACAACTCCACACATGCAAAGAGACTTAAAAAAAAAAAAGAGACTTATTATTTTATATCTACAGAAAAGATTTACATAAGAATGTTCATAAATTTTCCTCCTAATATCCCCAAACTGGCAATGACCCAAATTTTCATCAATAGTCGAATGGATAAACAAATTGTGGTGTATTTATCCAATGGAAAACTTCTCGGCAACAAAAAGGGACAAGCTACTTATCATGCAACATTGTGGATGAGTCTCAAGAATGTTTTGTTGAGCAAAAGAAGCCAAAATCAAGAGTACATATGGTACCAATCCATTTATATGAAGTTCTAAAACAGTCTAACCTAATCTGTGGTGATAAAAATCAGAACAATGGTTGACTAGGGTCGTGGTAGGTTAGGCATGGGTAGGGATTGGCTACGAGGAGCACAAGGGACTTTTTGGGGTAATGAAAATGTCCCATATCTCAGATAGGGTGGTGTATTTATGTGTATTAACATTTGTCAAAATTCGTCAATATGACCTCTTATGATCTGCACATTTTATTGCATTATAAATTACACATCAGCAAAAATAACTTTAAAAGAATCCCATAGTAGGTGACAGGGGGCATGTAGCAGATGCTTTCATTGTCCAGGTTGTGCCGCTGTGGGGGACAGTACTGATTAACCTCTCACTTCTGCCCCAGGCCCTTCCCCAGTGCCAGGAACATGAGGAACCCACACTAAAGCACAGCCCATAACTTATCTTTCCTGGGGGCCACCCTCAGGCAATGGGGGAAAAGAGCCAGTAAATAAATACTCCAGCCTGCCAGGCAAACAATTCTGGAAAGTCTTTTGCAGGCTGCTCAGCGGCCTTAGTGGAATCAAGTCCCTGCAAGCAGCCTTATACCGGCTTCTCTTTTCCTGTCTCACTCCTCCTTTCCTCCTACATCCTGGGACCCCCTCTTAAATAAATGACCTGCACCCCTATCTCAAACTTGGTTTTTGAAGGAACCCAAACTAAGAAAGTCACCACAGTGGGCAGGGGATAAAGTTGTTGTGGTCCCTGCACCAGCATTTTTCTGCTTCCTTACATCTCTCTCTGTCTCCTCTCCTTTCATGTAGACATTTTCTATGACTACATTTTAAGAAAAATAGAGGGAAGGAAGGCGCATTAGAGAAAAGTCAGTAAGAGAAATCCAGGAGAAGTAAAGCATATATATGTCTTTTGCTTCTTTATTCTTTACTATATATATTCCCATAAAATAGAGGAAAAGGTTGGGAAAGAAATCACTTTTAAAAAGGCAGTGCATGAATTGGGAATGCTCTTATGTTACTGGTGGGAATGTAAGATGAAGTAACCACTATAGAAAACAGTTTGGTGGTTCCTCAAAAAGTTAACCATAGAATTACTGTATAACTAAACAATTTCACATGTAAGTGTACACCAAAAAGGACTGAAAACAGGTGTTCAAACACAAGCTTGTACACAAATGTTCATATAACATTATTCACAGTAGCCAAAAGGTGGAAACAACCCAAATGCCCATCAGCAGATAAACAGATAAACAAAATGTGGTATATACATGCAATCGAATATTATTCAGCCATAAAAAGGAATGAAGTTCTGATCCATGCTACAATGTGAATGGATCTGGAAAATATCATGCTAAGTGAAAGAAGCCAGTCATAGAAGACCACATAGTGTATGATTCCCTTTATATGAAGTATCCAGAATAGGCAGATCCATAGAGACAGTGTATAAATCAGTCGTTGTCAGAGGCTGGGTGGGTGAAGGAGCCTGCAGCAAGTTGTGGGGAGTGACTATTAATGGGTACAAGGTTTCCTTTTCAGGTGATTAAATGTACTAAAATTAGGTTTTATTGTTGCACTATTGAATTAGTATACTTTAAATAGTTAAACTTTATAGTATGTAAATTATCTATCCATAAGTCTGCCAAAAAAATTAGTCCTGGTCTAGAGAAGGAAGTCAGCATTAATTTTAGGGAACAGTTTTCTCCCATTTTAAATTTGGATGGTAAAATTTCAAGAATCATAAACAGTGGGGGAGAAAATTATTTACCTGTACTCACATATTTTCTCCAGATGTCCTCTTTCCAGGATTAATTCATTAGTTCAATTCTTTAACAAATATTTAAGCATTAATTGGCATTGTGTGCATCTAGAGATGCAAAGGGGACTAGAATAGTCACTGTTCTTGCCCCATGGAAATTAGAATCCAGTACAGGAACAGAAAAAGGGGCAAGAAATTACAAAAAGATGTTGAGAAATGCCGTAATAGTGCAAGCTCAGATCTTAATGAAGAAAAATAGGCCAGATTTCTTTGGAAAAAAAAAAAAATCCATGTATGAAATGGACACTTTGACTGATAGTAGTTTTGAGGCCTGTGCTTTGGGTGGTCAGAACTGGACAGTGTCCTCATGTTGGGCTACTCGACTACGCCAGTTGTCAAGCTCTTTTACCTGCCTGTAATCCTGCTGACTACACCAATTGTAGAGCTGGGGCTCTTGTCAGAATCCTGCCGATGTCGCCAATTGTAAAGCTACATGACTACGCCAGTTGTCTGGCTCTTTTACCTGCTGGTAATCCTGCACCAACTGGGCCAGTTGTCGAGCTAGGGCTGGGTCTGGAGCTCACAGACCCCTCAAGCCCATTCCAGATTGGGTCACAGACCCTTCACATGCCAGGCTGGGTCCTCAGACCCCTCACACACCAGGTTGGGTCACCAGACCCCTCACACACAGGTCTATTAGCTAGGTAACCAGCAAACAGGTCCTTGGAAGCCGCAGGTTGGAAAGGCGTGGTTGCATGTGCAGCAGCCACCCAAGGCAGTCGCCAGCCAAGGTGGCGGTGCTGCGCAGGTGCACTAACTCCGCCCATGCACAACCTATTCACAGCAAATGCTCGGCAAGATTCTGAACATCTGAGGGGCCCTGACCATTTTCCTATATTTTCCCAAAACCCCACCATTTCACTATTGAGATTCACAGATGTAGAAACTTCTTTACTGCATCAGTATGGTTCCTAACCAAGGCTTGTGTACTTTTTTTATTTTTTCTATGCTTCATGCTCTGGCATCTGGAGCCTTATGGACCACGAATCAGAGGGCATGCCCCTCCCAAGATTAGCTAATTCCTAGAGATAGCAAACAACTTGCCTTTCATATGCAAACTAACCAATCCATACTAACTCTCTCTTCTCTATCTGACTCTTAAATCAGAGACCAATATTCACTGCCCTAATTACCCCAGGGCCAGGAACTGGACAACTCAGGTCAGCCCCTACCCTCCAGAGCCCACTAGTTGGAAATTGTCCAAACTAGCCAATCCTAAACCTGCTTGTCCTGCCTCACTCACTCCTTCCTGTGGAAGCCACAATAAATGCTTTTGCCTACATTTCTCCCAACTCCCTGTATCTCCTAACTGATCCTGGTGCTTCCGCATGTGGCCCTGCATGACATGGCATGCTCCCTTCTTTTGGGAACTGTGAATAACAAACTATCTTTTCAATGGCAAATATCTCCTGATCTGTTGGCTTTGCCATACCTGAATAATAATAAGACTTAATTTTTTTTTATGTTCTTTGTTTTTTAATGAATTTCTCAGAAAAGCTGACACATTTTGAAGTGAGTTTCTGTTCTGCCATACTGATTATTTGTAATAGCAATGTTTTGTGTGTTTTTCAAGATTGGGATGGCTGCACTGATGGTTCAGGTTGTGGGGCAGTAACTGGCCCAAGCCTCACTATACTTTGCTAATTATAGGCCTGTGTCATTTCCAGATTGTATAGGTCTTATAAGAGAAGCCATATCTTGTTTGAGGAATTTCCCCACATCTGTAAAATGAGGCAGGAGCTAGGAGAACAATCGGAACACTTTTACAGATATGTAGTTCAAGTGAGTTGCTTTTATTTTTTCTTAAAACCCTTTTTTCTTTTCTTTTTTTTATTGAAATGTAATGGAATATACATATTTGTGGGGTAGGGAGTTGAATATCAATACCTGTGTACAATGTGGATGATCAAATCAGGATAATTAGCATGTTCATCATTACAAAATGTAACCATTTCTTTGTGTTGAGGACATTTGATCTCTCTTCTAGCCATTTGATAACATGCAGTAAATTAATACTAATCATAGATGCCTAGCTTGAATGTACATCAATAGGACTTATTTTCTCTAACTAGCTGTTTTGTGTCCATTTAACCAGTTTCTCACTTTGCCCCTCCCTCTTTCCCACAGTAACCACAGTTCTGTTATCTCTTTCTGAAAGTTCAACTTACAAGTATGATTATTGTTTCTCTTTCTTTCTTTCTTTTTCTTCTCTCTCTCTCTCTCTCTCTCTCTCTCTCTCTCATTCATTTCTTCCTTCCACTAATGACTGAGGACATGTGGTATTTCTCTTTCTGTGCCTGGCTTATTTCACTTAACCTAATTGTCCCTAAGTTCATCCATGTTGCTGTGAATTTCAGAATTTCATTCTTTTTTATGGCTGAATGGTATTCCATTGTGTAGATATACCACATTTTCATTATCCCATCGTCCACTGTTTTGAGTGAGGACATGTGGTGCTTCTCTTTCTGTGCCTGGCTTACACAACTTATCATAATTTTCTCCAAGGTCATCCATGTTGCTGCAAATGGCAGAATTTTATTTTTTTTTTTATGGCAGAGTGGTATTCTATTGTGTATATATACCACATTTTCCTTATCTAGTTGTCTGTCGATGGATATTTAGGTGGTTACAACTCTTGCCTATTGTAAATAGAGCTGTGATGAACATGGGAGTGCAGGTATCCCTCTGCCATGATGATTTCCATTCCTTTGGGTATATACCCAGTAGTGGCATTGCTGGATCATACGGTAGCTCTATCTGTAGTTGTTTGAGAAACCTCCATACTGTTTTCTTTAATGGCTGCAGTAATTTACAGTCCCACTAACAGTGTAGAAGGGTTCGCCTTTCTCTGTATCCTCACCAGCATTTGTTATTGTCTGTCTTTTTGATAGTAACCAGTCTAACTGGGGTGAAACAATATCTCAGTGTGGTTTTGATTTATATTTCTTTGATGATTAGTGATGTTGAGCATGTTTTCACATACCTGTTGGCCATTTGTATGTCTTCTTTTGAGAAATGTCTATTCACCTCCTTTGTCCATTTTTTAATCAGATTATTTGTTTTTTACTATTAAGTTGTTTGAGTTTCTTGTATACTCTGGATTTTAATCCCTTGTTGGATGCATAGGTTGCAAACATTTTCTGCTGTTCTTCAGGTTGTCTTTTTGCTCTATTGATAGTTTCCTTTGTTGTGTAGAAGCTTTTTAGTTTGATATAATCCCATTTGTTTATTTTTTTCTTTTGTTGCTTGTTCTTTTGAGGTCTTATTCATAAAGTCTTTGCCCAGTCCTACATCCTGAAGTGTTTTCCCTCTGTTTTCTTCTATGAGTTTTATAGTTTCAGGCATTATATTTAGGTCTTTAATCCATTTTGAGTTGATTTTGGTATATGGTGAAAGGTACAGGTCTAGTTTCATTCTTCTACATATGGATGTCTAGTTTTCCCAGCACCATTTATTGAAGAGACTGTCCTTTCCTCAGTGTATGTTCTTGGCACCTTTGTCGAAGATTAGTTGGCTGCAAGTACATGGATTAATTTCTAGATTCTCTATTCTGTTCCATTGGTCCATGTATCTGTTTTTATGCCAGTATCATATTGTTTTGGTTACTATAGCTTTGTAGTATAATTTGAAATCAGGTAGTGCTATGCTTCTGGCTTTATTTATTTATTTATTTATTTGGCTCAAGATGGCTTTGGCTATTGGGGTCTTTTGTCGTTCCATATGAATGTTAGGATTGTTTTTCTATTTCTGTGAAGAATGTCATTGGTATTTTGATAGGGCTTTCACTGAATCTTCAGATCACTTTGGATAGTGTGGACATTTTCACTATGTTGATTCTTCTAATCCAAGAGCATGGAATGTCTTTCTACCTTTTTCCGTGCTCTTTAATTTCTTTCAGCTGTGATTTGTAGTTCTCATCATAGAGATCTTCCACCTCTGTGGTTAAATTTATTCCTAGGTATTTTGTTTTTTTGGTAACTATTGTAAAGGGGCTAGCTTTCTTGATTTATTTTTCTGCTAGTTTGTTGAAGGAGTATTAAAATGCTACTGGTTTTTGTGTGTTGATTTTGCATCCTGCAACTTTACTGAAATTGTTAATCAGCTCTAAGAGTTTTTTTGGTAGAATCTTTAGGTTTTTCTATATATAGGTTCATGTCACCTGCAAACAGGAACAGTTTGACTTTGTGTTTTCCAATCTGGATGGAGTTGTCTCTGTTTTCATTGGTTTCAAGAAATTTTTTGATATCCTGTTTAATTTCTTCTTGGACCCATAGGTCATTCAAGAGCATGTTGCTTAATTTCAAGATTTCTGTTTGATTTTTTTTTAATGATATCTATTTCTTTGTTGAATTTCTCATTCAGATCGTGAATTGATTTTCTGATTTCATTGAACTAGATGTCTGTATTCTCTTGTATTTTGGTGAGTTTCCTTAGGATCATCGATTTGAATTCCTTTTCTGGCAAGTTGGCAATTTCAGTTACTGGAGCATTATTTTGTTTTATTGCTGGTGTCATTTTACCTTCTTTCATCATGTTTTTTGTTTCCCTTCATTGATATCTGTGCATCTGGTAGAACAGTCCCTTTTTTGAGTTTTGTAGAGTAGCTTGCCTGGGAAAAGTCTTTCACCTGCAAATGCATCCTAGGGTGTCAGTTGGGTAGAGTGCAATGGCTTTGTTCTGGATGGATGCAGTAGTGTAGACTTTGTAGAGTTTCTTCTGCTATAATCCACTTTTGCTATATTTGCAAGTGACTCAGCGACCTGTGCTTTGGAGGCTTGTGGCAGCAGTCGCACAGCTTTGTCAGAGGAGGTATTGCTGGGTTAGTTCACAGGCTTGGGGTGTGCACATGCACCCTATGGGTCAGTTGTCTCAGGAGCTGGCTCATTGGAGATGTAGTTGCTGGCTTGATTTTCAGGCTAGGGGTGTGAGTGTATGGCATATCAGGGTCTCTGGGACTGGTTTGCCACTGGCAGGGTTACTGTTCTGATTCTCTCACCAGGGGTGGGTCTACCAGGGACATATCAGCCCAACTGTTTCTCACTTGGATGAGCAGGCATGTAATGGCTCAAAGACTCAGTGGTGGGTCTTCCAGGGGTGTGACAGCTGAGCTGTTTCTCTGAGCCAGGAGTGTGGGTATGCTTTGGTCTCAGCTAGCTGATTGTAGGTGTGCTGGTGGCTCTTCTGCTGTGCCAGTTCTTGGGGCCTGATGCAAGGTGGTGCTTTCCTCTGTGGTTCAAAAGGTGGACTGCCAAGGGTGGAAATGCTGAAGCCACTAGGCAGGGCTGCAGTGAGAGGGCCTGTCTAGTTGCTTCCTGGGTGGTGGTCAGGGCTGCTAGGCAGGCCTGCAGTGAAGTGACCTGTCTAGCTGATTCTGGGTGGTGGGCTGACAACTACGTAGGCCTGCAGTGGAAGGGCCAGTGCAGCCACTTCTGAGACCATTGGCAAGGCTGCTAGATGGGATTGTTCAGGACAGAACTACCTGGCTGCTTCTCTGGGAGAGGCAGATGCATTTTATTTCCACTGGCCCAAGGGTGCATTCCGTATGGTAGAGCCCCATGAACTGATTTTTTGGGTTGGGGGCTCAGGTACACACAACTCAGTCAGGTGGCAGGGCTGCGGGGTAGGGGGAGGAATGTGGGGTGGTCCGCCTAAGGAGGATCTGCCTGTCTGATCTCTGGCCAGGTATGTGGGGGTGTATCAGTTCAGCAGAACTAGCTTAGCTTTCCAGACTGCAGAACTAGAGTCACAGCTGCTATGAGCCCAGGCTTCAAGCTGCTGAGATCAGGGCATTGTAGCCTCTCCTATGAGTGTGCTGGGGGGAGGGCAGAACATTAAGGTTGGGGAAGTGCAGTGGTTACTCACCCCAGGGCAGGGCATGCTCCTGTAATGGCTCTGGTTTCAAGATGATGCCTTCCTTCATCAGGTTGGGTCCCAAGGGTGAGGGTGAGGGTTGCAGTTTGTGCTAGTGTTCTAGAGTGATGCAATGTGTATATTCTAGGGTGCTCCCCACACTTGGCTCTGGGATTGTCCTGCCAAAAGATCTGCAGACCTCTGTGGTGAGGATGGGTTTGGTGTTGGTCCTCTGCCTACCTTTTTGCCACAAGGGAAAATTCTTCCTTCACCGATCCCTGTGTCAGAGATATGGTGCTGAGGCTTTGTGCCTCTCTCTCCTGTCTATGCTGCCATCCTGGGCTTTCGTGCTCCACAGGGATCTCACCAGTCTCCTGCTGCACACTAACGCTCTCCTGAAGATGCTCCCAACAATATTTAGCTGTCTGCTCATGGTTCTGGTCCTTTTCTGGGGGAGGAATGTGCCCTGGACACCTCTAGTTCCTCATTTTGTCCCATCTCTCTCCTGCAATTGCCTTTTATGGGTGTTCTTGCTTTTACCTTTGTACCCTTTTAGTCTACATAGCAAATAGACTGACTTTTTTCTTTTTTTCCCCACCCTCCTTTCATTTGTTTATTTACTTATTTATTTTGATCAGCTCCCACGAATAAGTTAGAACATGCAGTATTTCTCTTTCTGTGTCTGGCTCATTTCACTTAATATAATTTTCTCTAAGTCCATCCATGTTGCTGCAAATGGTAGTATTTCATTTTTTTTTTATAGCAGAGTAGTATTCCATTGTGTAGATATAACACATTTTCCTTATCCACTCATCCGATGATAGGCATTTAGGCTGGTTCCACCTCTGGGCTATCGTAAATAGTGCTGCAATAAACATGGGAGTACAGGTATCCCTTCGATGTGATGATTTCCATTCCTCTGGGTATATACCCAGCAGTGGAATAGCTGGGTCATATGGTAGATCTATCTGTAGTTGTTTGAGGAACCTCCATACAATTTTCCATAAAGGCTGCACCATTTTGCAGTTCCACCAACAGTGCAGGAGAGTTCCTTTTTCTCTGCATCCTCACCAGCATTTGTCATTCTCAGTCTTTTGGGTATTAGCCATCCTAACTGGAGTGAGATGGTATCTCATAGTGGTTTTGACTTGCATTTCCCAAGTGCTGAGTGATGCTGAGCATTTTTTCGTGTATCTGTTGGCCATTTGTATATCTTCCTTTGAGAAATGCCTATTCAGCTCCTTTACCCATTTTTTAATTGGGTTACTTGGTTTTTTGTTGTTAAGTTGTTTGAAGTTTCTTGTATATTCTGGTTATTAATCCTTTGTCGCATGTATATTTTGCAAATACTTTCTCCCACTCTGTTGGATGTCTTTTTGCTCTGTTAATTTTTTTTTCTGTGCAGAAGATTTTCAGTTTGATATAATCCCATTTGTTTATTTTTCTTTCGGTTGTCTGTGCTTTTGGGGTCATATTCATAAAGTCTGTACCCACTCCTACTTCCTGGAGTGTTTCCCCTATGTTTTCTTAGGTCGTGAGGGTTGAGTCCTCATAAATGGGATTAGTCCCCTTATAAAAGAGACCCTAGAGACCTCCCTTCCCCTTCTGCCATGTGAGGACCCAATGAGAACATGGCCATCCATAAACTAGAAAGCAGGATTTCACCAGACACTGAATCTGCCAGTACCTTGATCTTGGACTTTCTAGCCTCCAGGACTACAAGAAATAAATTTCTTTTGTTTATAAGCCATCAGTATATGATAGTTTGTTATAACAGCTCAAACTAAGAAAGTTGGTACCAAGAAGTGGGGGTGCTGCTGTAACAAATTCTTAAAAAATGTACCATTCACAGCAACATGAATGGACTTAGAGAAAATTATATTAAGTGGAATAAGCCAGGCAGAGAAAGAAAAATACCAGATGTTCTCACTTATATGTGGGAACTAATAAAAATAAATAAATAAATATACAAATAAACTGGGGGGAAAAGACACAACAATCACAATAATTCATTGAACTTGTTAAGATAATTGAACAGATATGATGTTGATGGTGGGGGACTGGGGAGAAGGGAGGAATTGGTATAGGGACACAAAAGTAATCTACATTGTATATTGATAAATTAAAAATAATAATAATAAAAGTGAAAGATGATGCACTAACACCAGTGAAGTGTTCTCTCTGGTGACAAAGGAAGAGAAAATGGTGTTACACAGTTACACACTTCCCTGTTCTATTTTCTCTAAAAATAAAACCTCTGAGACCAAAAAATGTAGAAGTGATTTTGGAACTAGGTAATGGGTAGAGGCTGGAAGTTTTGAGGTACACACTAAAAAAAGCCTCGATTGCCATGAACATATTTTTAAAGATTTTGGGGAGGGCTCACAAAGAAAAGAGGAGAGATGTAGAGAAACCCTCAGTCTTCTTAGAGAATAGCTAAGTATGAACAGAATGTTGGTAGAAGTATAGATGATAAAGGGCATTCTGTTGAGGTCTCAGATGAAAAGGAGGAACACATTATGGGAAACTGGAGGAAAGGAGATCCTTGCTATAAAGTGGTGCTTGGCTGAACTATGTTGATGTTCTAGTGTTTCACGGAAAGTAGAACTTGTGAGTGAAGAAATTAGATATATTTAGCTGAAACAATTTCTAAGCAGTGTTGAAGGTGTGGATTGGCTCCCCTGATTGCTTATAGTAAAATGCAAGTAGAAAGAAATGACTTAAAGACAAAATCATTAAGCAAAAATGAAGCAGACCTTAAAGATTTGGAAAATTCTCAATCTATCCATATTGCAAAGATATGAAAACACTAAGAGCATGGCCAAGTGATCATTTGATAAGTAGATTAGTATAGATGTGAACTCTGGACTCAATCAGCCACCCAAGCAGCTGCCAGTTTGAACCAAAGAGGAAGGAGATAGAAAGGAATGAAGGAAGGCTGCCAGACTTCTTGAATTTGACAGAACAGGATCACAGAGCTATGTAGATGCAAATCTGCTTTATTCTTCAAGGCAAGGGAAGAATGACCTTTAAGGTAATTCAGAGATCATCAGGGTGGCATCCTCAGTTTCAAAAGGAAGGACTGTTACCTTGCTTTCAACAGGCCAGACTCTAGCCCCTGCTCAGAGCCACAGAGGTAGGACTGCAGCCCCAGTGGGTCCAGAAGGCAAGACCTCCACCCCAGTGTGCTTGGAAGGCAAAGAATCAAGCCAAAGAGAATTATCACTGAGCCTCAAAATAGTATGGAGCTTGCCTTGTTAGGTTTTGAACTTGCTTAGAACCTGCCATCACTTTCTCCTTTCTTATTTCTCCCTTTTAAAATGGGAATGTCTATCCTATGCTTGTCCCACCATTGCATTTTGGAGAAGTACATAACTTGTTTGGTTTCACAGGTTCACAGCTGGAGAGAAATTTTGTCTCAAGACAAATCATACCTTGAGCCTCACACATATTTGATTTAGATGTTGTTTAGATGAGACTTTGGATTTTAGACTTTAGATGTGATGCTAGAATGAGTTAAGACTCTTAGGGCTGTTGGGATAGAATGAATGTATTTTACATGAGAGAAGAACATGAATTTTGGGGGACCAGGGGTGGAATATTGTAGAGTGAATGTGTGTGTCCCACCAAAATTCATATGTTGAAATCTTACCACCCAATATGATGGTATTAGGAGGTGGGGCCTTTGGAAGGTAATTAGGATTAGACAAGGTAATGAGAGTGGAGCCCTTATGAATGAAATTAGTGCCCTTATAAGAGTCACAATAGAGCTTGCTTTCCCTCCCTACTCTCTGCCATGTGAGGGTACAAGGAGAAGTTAGCAATTTACAACCCAGAAGAGGCCCCTCACCAGAACCCAACCATGTGAACACCCTGATCTCAGACTTCCAACCTCCAGTTCTGTTAGAAATAAATTTATGTTGTTTATAAGCCACCCAGTCTACGATATTTTGTTATAGTAGCCCTAGATGACTAAACTAAAGACTATGTATGATCTGGCTCCCACCAGACAGACAGCACCTCATCTTGTACCCTAAGTGCAGGCCTAGATCCAGACACATAATAGGTACATATGTATTGGCTGAATGAAGAAGCAAATGAAGCTAGCTATGGGGAAATTCTTTAAACCGCAAGTCCTATATAAGTTAAGAAATGTATTTTCAAAATACAGTGTGTTGTTTTAAGTTGGAAGTCAAGCAAGGTATGTTCATATTTCTTTTACAAAGTTGGTAAAAAATGCAGAGGAGTTTGGCCTACCTCACCAAATTCTTTATTTTCTTCTGTTCCTAGGACTGGGTTGAATAAATTCAGCAGCCCTCAGCTACACTTTAATGGCATGTGGCCACATCTGGTTTTTCTGAGCTCACACAGCTGTTCTGTCTACTCTCTGCGGGTTTATGTCCCCTCCTCTTCTAGGAAATTGCACTGCCTATTGGCAGTTAGCCTCAGTGAAGCAGCAGGAGTTTCCTGAGGGGAATGCATTGCTGACAAGTATAATTACTATTAGCAGCTGTGGGGTCTCTGGCTCCGTGAAAGTAACCCATCCACCTGTCAGAGTGTGCAGCAGGACTGCTACAGCTGCACCTAGCAGCCAGTCCAGCACTTTAAGCCACGCCACCATGCGATGAACACAAGAGACTGGCATTTGGAAGCCAATTGAGAACATTTACTTCAAATGTTTAAGTGTCTGCAACCCAGCTGCATGGGTTGTGAAGCTATAGTAAATCAGCAATTCACACCTTTCAGTTCAATGTGATCATAGTCTCCTTCAAACATCCATAATACCTGCCTATACTTAGAAAAGAGTGGATGTCCCCACAAGGATGTGGGAGATTCTAATTATATTTATTTTTATCAAAAAAAAGGAGATAAGCTTTGCTAATATTTAGTAACTGATTGATATTGATTTCTTTATTGGGTCAGTGTAACACTTCACATCCCACTTCTGGGGGAAGATTTTGAGTTCTACAGTGGAGGGGGGGTTTAATGACTTGCTTTTAGTGATATATTTCTGTGGTCCATTAAATCTAACTGCAAATTCTTTTTCTACTCCTGAGGTGTAGAGTCTAATTTGCCCTCCTGCTTAAATCTTGGCTGGCCTTAGTGACTTACTTGCCCCATAGATAATGGTGAAATTGACACTACGCCAGTTATGGCTTTAGCCTTTAAAAAAGACTAACAGCTTCTGCACTGGCCTTTTAGAACCTTGAACAACCATGCTGTGAGGAAGCCCAAGCTAGCTAAGTGGAGAGGCTGCATGGAGGGAGATATTCCTGGCCAGCCCCATTACTTCATCCCCCAGACAATCAGGTCATCTCATCTTGACAATCAAGTCATCCCAAACATCATGGGGCAGAGATGAGTTGTTCCCATTATGCCCTGTCCAAATTCCTGACCCACAAAATTTTAATTTTTAATCGTAATAATACTGATAAATTATTGTTGTAAGCTTCTATACTTTGGGTAGTTATACAGCAGTAAATAAAAGAAACAATTAAATTTTTATGAGCCTAGTTGAGAAGATTTACAGATTATATTAAGTTTAAATGAACTACTGAAACACTAATAAGGGCCCAAGCGATATCTACAAAGAAATCTCAGATGCATGAGAACTCCAAGTCTAATACAAATAAATAGACAAGGTGACTCTCCTCCTACACCTAGAAGTAGGTCTTCATCAGCCATATTATGAGGGGAAAATAGTGGCAATCTTATCAAATGTAACAAGAAGTTATAAAAAATTTAAATTATTAAGGAAGATCATCTAAACAATTAATAGGTACCCATGATCATTCACAACGTACATTACCCTGAGTGTATGTTAACCTTCAAAAAATTAGCTAGTGACAACATGAAGCCTTCATGATTAACAATTCATTAAAAGCTAAATATTCAAAGCATGAAGACAAACTTTTACTACTCAATAGTAGACATAGGGTTTTTTTTTGAACCACAAACAAAATCAAAAGAATATTTGTTTACTTCATCCCTTTAAAATGTCTGCTTTTATGTGTTTTTATAATTTCTCCATATTAGTCGAGTAGTTATGTATAAAATTTCTCTCTCTATATATATTTATATCCTTATATATAGATACATATATGTATATACAGTCATGCACTGGCCTTAAGGACAGGGATGTGTTCTGAGATATGCATCATTAGGTGACTTCATCGTTGTGTAGACATCCTACAGTGTACTTCCACAAACCTAGATGGTATAGCCTACTGCATGCCCAGGCTATAAGGTATAGCCTATTGCTCCCAGGCCACAAACCTGTACAGCCTGTTACTGCACTGAACACTGTTGGCAATTGTAAAACAATGTACTTGTGTATCTAAACATATCTAAACATAGAAAAGGTACAATAAAACTGCAATATAAAATTTTAAAATGGCACACCTGTCTAGGGCACTTACCATGCATGGAGCTTGCAGGACTGGAAGTTGCTCTGGGTGAGGAGTGAGTGAGTGGTGAGTGAGTGTGAAGGTCTCAGACATTAGTGTGTACTTCTGTAGACTTTATAGACACTGTACACTGAGGCTACACTAAATTTATTCAAAGTATTTTTCTTTCTTCAATAATAAATTAAACTTAGCTTACTGTAGCTTTTTTACTTTATAAACTTTTAATTTTTTAACCTTTTGACTCTTTTGTAACAATACTTAGCTTAAAACACAAACACATTGTACAGCTATACAATATTTTCTTCCTTTGTATTCTTATTCTATAAGTTCTTTGAATTTTCTTTTTTTACTTTTTAAACTTTTTTTGTTAAAAACTGAGACACAAACACACACATTAGCCTAGGCCTACACAAGGTCAGGATCATCAATATCACTGTCCTCCACCTCCGTGTCTTGTCCCACTGGAAGGTCTTCAGGGGCAATAACACGCATGGAGCTGTCATCTCCTATGGTAACAATGCCTTCTTCTGGAACACCTCCTGAAGGACCTGCCTGAGGCTCTTTCACAGTTAACTATTTTTTTTTATATATAGGTAGAAAGAGTATACCTTAAATTAACAGCAAAAAGTATAGTACAGTGAGTGCATACACCCAGTAACGTAGTCAATAATCAAGTATTATGTATTGTTGTTTTTTAATTTTTAATATTTTATTTATACTTAATATAGCTCTTACAGTATTACTGAATAAATACAATTATTCTTCTATTAATAGAATTTTTTTGTCTTTATGTTCAAAAAAGAAGAAACTAATAAGATAAGTATGGAAATAGTTGGTAACCTACAGCCCCTTATATCAAAAGTGAGTGGATTTGTTTCCTTATTGTACATAATTGCATGTGTTGTACTTTTATATGAATGGCAGTGCAGTAGGTTTGTTTAAACCAGCATCACCACAAACGTGAGTAATGCGTTGCACTATGACGTTACCATGGCTACTACATCACTAGGTGATGAGAATTTTTCAGCTCCATTACAATCTTATAGGACCACTGTCATATATGTGATCTGTTTTTTTTTGTTGTTTTTTTTTTTGTCTTTTGTCTTTTTCCATGTCCAGCAATGGATCGCAACCCTCAGTGTTGCCCCCGTACCGGACTGGGGACCAGCAACGGGATTGCAACCCTCGGTGTTGCTCCCGCGCCTCGCTCAGCCAGCGAGCGGGAACCGGTCTGTATGTGGGATCTGAACCCTCAGGCGGGAGCGCCGCCGCGCTTCCCAAGTGGCGCACTATCCAGTGCGCCACCGGGCCGGCCCTGTGATCTGTTTCTGACTGAAATATCATTATGGGGTGCATGACTATATAAAGTTATGTCCCTTAATTTAAAATAATTTATTGTGAAATATATCATACACACAAATGGTGTAAAATGTACACATGCAAATTAAAGAATAATATAATACAAACTCATGGACCTACCGTCCAGCTTCACTACTTCAGAAGCTCTCTGGAGACCTTTTCCCTGAACCCCCAGGTAATCACTATCCTAGATTTTGTGTTGACAATTAGCTTATTTGCTTAATAGTGTTTTGGGTTTTTTTAACCACACGTGGATGTATCTCTAAACATTGTTTAGTTTTCCCTGATTAGAATGGCAGAAAATTGAATTCATACTGTATGCATTCTTCAATGACTTGGCTTTCTAACTGAACTTTGACACTTGTTCATGTTGATTCATGAGGCGGTAGCTCATTCATGTCCACTGTTGTGTATCATTGCAGTGTATGAACATGCTTCAGTCTAATTATCTTTTTACTGGTGATGATGAGTTGGTTGTTTTTAGCATTTTGCTCTCAGAAATAAGGTTGCTGTGAGCACTCTTTCTACATCTTCTGGTACATATGCAAGAAGTTAGCTAGGATATATACCTAGCGATGGAATTACTAGGTTGTAGATATGTGCACATCAAGTTTACTTTTCTAAAATCAATGAGCTTTTACCAAGAGTAGATGAAAATACATGTTATTTTTACACTTCTTCGTCAACCTTTGTTATTATCTGACTTTTCAATTCTGCAATCTGGTGTTTGGAAAATGGTACCTTGTGGCTTTAATTTGCATTTTTCGGAATACTAATAAGATTCAGCATCTTCTCATATGTCTATGATCATTTTACTTCCTCTTTGGTGAAATGTGTGTATCGCTTTGTCAATAGCACACTGTCTTGAATAGTATAGCCATTAAGTAAGCCTTGATATCTCACAGGTCAAGTCTCTCTACCTGATTTTTCTTTTTCAGGAGTGTTTTAGCTATTCTTGGTCCTACTCTCCTCTGTTTAATTTTAGACTCAGCTTATCAAATTCCACAGTTAACCTTATTGAGTCTTCGATTGAAATAATATTCACTTTATGAATCCAGCTAAGAACGGACATTTTATAAGGCTGAGTCTTCCAAACCAAGAATATGCTGTACTTCTCCATTTAAGTCTTCTTTAATGTCTTTCTATTATAATTTTTCCATAAAGGATTTACTCATCATTTGCTAGATTTACTCCTAGAAACATTTGTCTCTGCTGCTAATTTAAATGGCACTTTTATAAAAAATTATATTTTCTAGTAATTTTTTTTTCTGGAATATAGAAAATATACTGATTTTAATATTTTGAGTTAGTGTTCAGTAATCTTGCCAACCTATCTTATTAGCTCTAATAATTTACCTGTAGATTCTCTCTTAATTTTTCTGCATAAAAATATCAACTGTGGGGGGGGGGGGGGAGGGGGGTGGGGGGGGGGGGTGGAGGGGGGGGGGGGGGGGAGAAATATTTGTTTTTCCTTATCAATCCAAAGACTTCTTTTCTCTGGTCTTACTTTGCTGACCAGAGCCTTGAAAACAGTGCTAACTGGAAACTGTCTGCTAAATTATGATATAACAAGCAATCTGTAAATCTCAGTGCTTGACAAAGGAAAAGCTTATTTCTTATTTGTGCTTCTTGTCCATACTGGGTCGGCTGTAGCCTCCAAATCATTTTAATTGCAGGACCATGGCTGAAGGAGTATCCTCTAGCTGGGGCATTGACAGAAAATTAAGTATGGTGGAAGTACACTATGGCTCTTAAACTGTTTCTCAGAAGTGGGGCACATCACTGCCAATCAATTTTATTAGCCAAAGCAAGTCTATTGGTCAAGCTGACATCAACAGGGTGGGGATGTATTAGCTTAAACAGGAAGTATGAGCAAATATTTTGAGTAGTAATACAATCTACCACAGAGGGTGCACCCAATATTTTACTAATAGGAGTGCATCATCAAAAGTGTTTGAAGACCATTAGCTTAGAAGAGCAAGTCCAACTTTCTCTTTTTAGTATTCCAGGCTTGTCCTTTGATTAGCTCTGCCTTCTCCTAACTGACTGTATCTTTTCTTGCAGCCAAACACGGATCTTTTTTTCCTGTTAGTGATCCTCAGATTTCCCTAGATTTTCTCACTTTGCTCCTCTGGTAATGCCCATACCCCTACTCTCTTTCAGGTAGAACCTCTCACTTTCCTTAAGACCTGGTGGAGAAATGACTCTTCCATGAGTCTCTCACTGAAATAGCCCAGGAATCCCTAGAGCATGGCCTTATATACCACCAAGCCATTGATTGACAATATATTGCTTTGTACTATTCCCAAATTGTTCAGTGCATATATCAATGTCTTTTTAACCTCATCAAAATAAAATATGAGGATTAAATGAAAAGATATGTGGAAATCTCCTACATAGTACCTGAAAGGTGGGTTCACTTTATTATTTAAGAATATTCAATTGTACTATGTTGAGAACAAGAGAAATAAATAAAGACAATAGGTAAAAATAGAGAAGCAATAGATTTTGAGACTATTAGACATGATAAGGTAAATAGAACACACATTCTTAACATAGACAGGAAGGACCAAGTCAGACCAAATATTCATGAGAATTATAGGTATCTTAAATTAACCAGCCATTAGTGACACCTATTCTGGCCCCAGGTGTCCTTCATTTGAGACACTGAGGCAAAGCAGTGGCTGTTCAGTAGATTATTGGCAAATTATAGCTGTGGTTAGACATACCTGTCCCTGGGTCTCTCTGATAAAGAGTATGTTGTCTCCAGGTATCTTATTTGTTGAGTCTCCTTGTTCACCCTCAACTCTGATCTTTATAACCACATCAGCAGCAGCTGAGGTGGCAGAGAGATACAAGATGTATAAACTTGTGTAACCCATGATTCAGGTAGTGTGGTTTCTCCATCCATTTGTACCTCATTCCAAATATGTTAACCCAGCTTATCTCTTTCACTTTGCTTCTCACTATATATTTTAAATCAACTAAAATTATGTAATTTGAGCATTATAATTGGATATGTAAGCCTTTCTGTTTCTTATCCCCTAGAATAGCTTGTCTGATCGTGTGCTTGCAGTCTACCATTTTATCAAGATAATTTCCTACCGCAACAGTCCCTAACACCTAGTAGGCATTGAATGAATATTAATTTATTTCATTTTCTGCCACTAAGCTCTTTGAAGGAAGCAACATTTTTTTCTGCTTTTCTAATATCTTCTCTAGCAACCAGAATTGAATACATGATAAACACTTAAATATTTATTGATGGATATTTTTTCCCTGTATCATGAAAGCAAGATGTTAGAATGATAACATTACTAGCTGTGTTGAACTATATCAAGTTATAGGTATGCTTCCAGCTCTTAATGGATGTAGTTTCAAAACATCAGTGTTATCTCTCATGCACAGAATTACAAACAATCATTGATTGATGTGTGTCTGTGTGTCTATGCATGCACATGTATGTGTACATGAATTTGTGTGTTGGACAAGTTGTGGGGAGGTATGTGGAGGTGGGCAGAGGAGGTAACAAGCACTTATTGTGCAATTATTCTGTGATGTGGCTACCTGGCACTGTGCCATAGTATCTACATACATTGCATAATTTAATTCATTATAACAGTGGTGCTCAAACTTTACTGTGCATAAAATCACCAGGAAGGCTTGTTAAAATAAAGATTTCTGGGCCCCATCTAAAAGTTTTTGATTCAGTAAGTTTTGGGTGGGACCCAAGAATTTTCATCTCTAACAAGTGCCCAGGTGATATTGGTGATGATGATCTATGACCACACTTTCAGAACTACTTTATTTTAATTCTGTGAAGTATGTATTATTCTACAGATGACAAACTGCACTTAGACAAGTAGAGTAAATTTCTCAAATTCACACAGTCAGTTGGGAAATAGTAATTTGAACCCAGGTCTTTCTGGCTCCAGATTCTGGGTATAGGTGCAGGGAAAGAGAGCCACATGATTAGTTTCCTCGAGTTCCAGGGAAAAATATCTGTGGGGTCTTATAGAGACTAATGTATAGTCTGCAAGTTCACCACAAGGCTATTAACAGAGTATTGTCTATAAAGTATTTATTGAACCCAGTTCAAGTGCTGTTGAGTGACTGTCATCCTCTCTATTCCAAATATAGCTTTCATGGTCATATGCTCAAATAGAAATCCTTCATCTTTAGATTTGCCTTGACTTTCAACAATTCCATAGTGTCAAGTGGTTCTGCTATGCTTCCAACCTACCCTCATATACACACACCCTGTTTTTTGTGAAGGTTAGTTCAATGGGAATACAACATAACTTTAATTCCGCTTAGAAATCATCATGTACATGAGTCTATTTTTAAAAAATAGGTTTTGTCATCCTTATCAAGGGTTTTTTGGTCACTTGCTTCTCAAGTTCAACATGACTAATAAGAATCACACTGAATGGTCCTGACACTGAATATCATTATCAAGAACATAAGCAACAACTTGTATTTGTATAGACTTTTCTAGTTTTGAGACTGCTTTAAAAATATATATTCTTTTTATCTGATCTTCTCAAAAAGTGTTTGAAAATATAAATAACCGCAATTTACAGATAAAACTATAAGTGTGGAGATGGGAGAAGAAACTTGCCTGAGGGTTTCTGGACACAGTCTAAGTACTCAGTAAGTATTTGCTAATAATTAAGTGAATAAAAATGAAGCAGGTAATAAATGATAAAAAATAGGCCTCAAATCTATAGTGTTATCTTCATTTCCAGTAGTTCCCTTTTATACATTTTTAAAACCTGAAATCCTTCCACAGAGAAGCATCTTGCAAAATCCACTTTTTTCTTTCTTCTCTGTTACCCTAATTCATTTTTATTGAGCTCTTGTCACATGCTAGGCATATCACAAGTGCTGTCATTTATTCTTTAAATTAAGATTATAATTTAATCTTGTTTAATTGTGTGAGGTGGATGTTGTTATTCCCATTCCAAAAATAAGAAAAATCCCAATTGAGAGACATTCTATAAAATAATTGGCATGTTCTCTATCAAAATGTCAATATCACATAAAGCAAAGAAAAGGAACTAAAGACAGATGAAAACTAAATGCAATATGTGATACTGGACTGGATCCAGGAATGAAAATTTTCTTCTTTTTTACAAAAGACATTATTTGGACCATTGATTTTTTGGAATATGGACTGTTGATTAAATAACAATATTGCACCAATGTTAAATTTCCTAAATTTGATAACTGTGTTATGGTCATGTAAAAGAATGGCTCAATTAAGAAAAAATAAATTAGGAAGAAAAAAAGTCAGAGACAGAAGTAGATTAGAGGTTGCCAGAAACAGGGGACAGGGGGAGGGAGGAGGAATGATGAAAAGTTATTGCTTAATGGGTACAGAGTTTATGTTTAGGATGACAAAAAAGTCTTGGAAATAGATAGTGGTAGTGGTTCCACAGCATTGTGAATGTCATTAACTCCATGCAATTGTATGTTTAAAAATGCTTAAAATGATAATCCTTGCATTGTATGTTTTGCTACAATAAAAAAACAATGGAAGAAAAAAAAAAGAATACCCTTTTTCTTAGGATATATACACTGGATGATGCTATAGTTTGATTGTGTCCCCAAAGTTCATATGTTGAAAACTTAATCACCAATACAACAGTGTTAAGAGGTGAGACCTTTAAGAGGTGATTAGGTCATGAGGGCTCTGCCCTCTTTAATGGATTAATGCTGTTATTGTGGGAAAGGGTTCCTTATAAAAGGAAAAAGTTGGCCCCCTTTTCTCTCAACCTCTTTTGCCCTTCCACCTTCTGCCATGGAATGACACAGCAAGAAGATCCTTACCAGGTGCCAGCCCTTGATATTGAACTTCCCAGCCTCCAGAACTGTGAGAAATAAATTTCTGCTCATTACAAATTCCAGTCTGTGGTATTCTGTTATAGCAGCACAAAACTGACTAAGACACTGGAATATTAATTAAGGGGTGGCTATGGTCTGAATGTTTGTCCCCTTCAAAGCTCATGTGGGAGCTTGATTCCCAATGAGACAGTGTTGAAAGGTGCAAACTTTAAGAGGTAATTGGATTGCGAGGATTATGCTCTCATGAATAGATTTATCTATTCATGGAGTAATAGGTTAATTGATGAGTGGTTATCATGGGAGTGGCACTAGGGGCTTTATAAGGAGAGCAAGTGAGCACACTGGCATGCTCCCACCCAGCCCTCATGATGTGATTGCCATGGGACTCCATACCAAGAAGAAAGCCATTACCAGATGTGTTCCCTGGACCTTGGACTTCCCTGTGTCCAAAACTATAATAAATAAAATTTATTTCTTTATACATTCCCCAGTCTCGGGTATTCTGTGATAAGCAACAGAAAATGGACTAATACAGGGGATAAGAAGCAGAAAGACATAGCCCACAGTTGAATCATCCAGAAAAAAAAAAGAGACAGGGAGAATAATAAAGCAAATATGGAAAATTTAAAAAAATTTTGAATCTGAGTAAGTACGTGCAAGTTCTTTGTACTCTTCTTGCTGATTTCTGTAAGTTGAAACTTTCTCCAAACTCAAAAGTAAAATAACAACAATAACCATAACAATAATAATAAACCTCAGTGAGATCAAGTCCTGTCCAAGGACATTCCCATTTGGCATGATGCCCTGTTGCCACTCTAACACTTCTTTCCTACCGAGGTTCCTTTATGGTGCTCCAAGCCTACCACATTACATAGTAGGGTGACAACATATCTCAGTTTGCCTAAGACTATTCCTGTTTTAATACTGGAAGTCTTGCATGGTGGGAAACCCTTAGTTCTGGGCAAACCAGAACAGTTGGTCATCTAATCCAATGATTAAGTTTTTACCACGTTTATTGCAGAGTGAGTCTAGGACTTAGGAGAAGAAGGTTTTAAGGCCTCAGTGCACTCTGGGAGGCTAAAAGTCCAGTTACCTCAATCATGTCAACACCAGTCTAGCACCCAAAATGCCCTTGAATGGGTCAATTAACTTGCCCAAGGTCTCACAGATAGCAAGTGGTATAGCTACACTAGAACCCATGCTTTGGTCCAGTGCTCCATTCATTCATTCATTTATTCATCCATTAAGCTAGTCATTTAAAAACTGCATTTAATGATCGTTTACATTTTAGGCTCTACGGAATACTACCATAAACAAAACAGACAAGATACCTGCTCTCGTGGAAATTACAGTGGTGGGGAAGACAGATAAGACACAAATGATAAGTAAGCAAGAGTGTCTGAGAAGGGATTTTTAGAGAATTAACATAGAACGATGGGACAGAGTATGCCTGGGTGACTATTTCAAATCGGGAAGACCAAAATGAACTTTGAATGACAAAAAGAAGACAGCCATGGAAGTTTGTGGAAGGGCATTCCTGACTGAAGATGTAGCAAATGCAAAGACACTGCAGCAAGAACTATTCTGGCATTTTCAAAGAACAAGAAGGTGGGCATGTGGCTGGGATACAGTATGTATGTGTGAGTGTGTGTGTATCAGGTGGGAGAGAAGGAAAAGGAAAGGGAGGAGAAGGGACAGGAAAAAGGAGAAAAGAGAGGGAGGGGAAGACAGAGAAAGAGAGAGAGAGCACCCATTTTCAGAACAGTGAGAGGTTGTTTGAAGGTTTTAAGCAAATCAGTGACATAATCTTGGCATTTTAAAGGAGAGTGGATTGTCAGGGTGCAGTGCTTCAAGTAAGAGGTGACTCTTGGATTCTGGGAGTAATAATCCCATAATCCAAGAGTTAGAAGAGACAGAGACAAGTGTAGATTGGAGGAAGAGTTGTCAGAACTTACTGATGGATTGGATATAAAGGGTGAAAGAAAGAAAGGAATCAAAGATAAATCATGCCTAGAGTTTTGACTTGAGCTGCTCTTTGGAAAGCAGTGCTGAGAGGAGGGGAATCAAGATTGGTCATATTAAGTGTGAGGTGTCTGTCAGATAGCCACAGGGCTGTCTAGTCAAATAGACACTAGGCAATGTGAGTCTGGAATTGTAGACAGAGGTCAGAGCTGGAGATTTAGAGCTGGAGGTCCTGAGGATGTGGAGAACTTCAGCATATGCCTGAAACTGAAACAAGTGGCTTATGATTTTCCCTAGCTGCATTTGCTGTCTGGATCTAGAGACTGGGAAGAGGAGTAAGAGCCAGAAACAGAGACCTAGTGAAGTAAGAGGGGACCCAGAAGCTCAATGAAGGAGCTATTTTATTAAGGAGGTGCATTCCCCTCCACTCCATCTGTGGGAAGATAATACTGAAAACTGGTACTGAGAAGTAGAGTTTGGCTAATAACAAATACCTGAAAATGTGGAAGTGGCTTTGAAACTGGGTGATGGACAGAGACTGGAAGAATTTGCATAAACAGGCTAGAAAAAGCCTAGATTCTGGTGAGGGCTTAGAAGACAACAAGACTAGGGAAAGTTTGAAACTTCTTAGAGATTTGTTAAATGGTGGTGACCAGAATGCTGATAGAAATACAGACAGTAAAGACTATTCTGAGGAGGTCTCAGATAAAAATGAGGAAAAGCTTATTGGAAACTGGAGAAAATGTGCCCTTGTTATGAACTGGCAAAGAACTTGGCTGGGTTGTACCCATGCCCAAACCTTTTATGGAATGTGGAACTTAAAAGTGATGAACCAGGGCATTTGGCAGAATAAATTTCTAAGCAGCAAAGCTTTCAGGCAGCTGCGTGGCTACTTGTAACAGCCTACGCTAAGTAACGGCTGAAAAGGCATGACATACAGCTGAAATTTATAATTAAAAGGGAAGCAGAGTGTAAAAAATTGGAAAATTCTCAGTCTGGCCACGTAAAGAGTGAAAACGTGTGTTCAGGAGAAGAAACCAAGGGTGCAGGCCAGCGACCATCTGCTAAGGAGATCAGGACAAAAGGGATGGATCATCAAGAGAATGGAAGGAAGGCCCTGAAGGCATTTCAGAGATCTTTGTGGGCTGCTCCTCCCATCACAGGCCCAGAAGCCTAGGAGGACAGAATGGATTCAGAGAGCAGGCCAGGGTTGCCCTCCATGGGCTCACTGCTCAGGGCTGCCTTGGGATGCTGCTCCCAACTCTGGCTGCTCCAGCTGCTCCAGCCATGGCTAAATTGGCCCCAGATGTGGCTGGACCTACTGATCTGGAAGATGCAAGCCAGCAGTTTTGGTAGCGTCCACATGGTGCTAAGTCTGCAGGCTCGCAGAATGCCCCAGCTGTGGAAGCTTGGGAGCCTCTACCCCGATTTCAAAGGATGAATGGAAAAGCCTGAGGTCTCAGGAAGCAATTTGTTGTAGGGACACATTCTCTGCAGACAGCCTCCACTAGGCATGGCCCTGGTCGGTGTTCTCTGCTGCAACTTCGACCCCACATTTCCACTCTGCATTGCTCTAGTGGAGGCTGTCTGTGGTGACTTCACCCCTGCGACAGATCTCTTCGTGGGCCCCCAGGCTCTTCTGTACAACCTTTGAAATCAGAGTGGAGGCTGACGTGACTCTACAGCTCTTGCCATTCTTGCCATGTGACACCCTGGTTGCCACAGGGCCCTGTAGAGAGTTCCCACCCAGAAGAAGACCCTTAACCAGATGCACCCCCTTAGGTGGACTTCCCAGCCTCCAAAAGTGTAAGAAATAAATTCTGTTTCTTTATAAATGACCCAGTTTCAGGTATTCTGTTATAAGCAACAGAAAACAGACTAATACAGAAGAGTAACACACACCATCTTACATTTACATTAGGTCATACTAATTCTTTAAATTTGAATAGCATTTTGTAGATCAAGGGTTTTTATACAAGTTTTCTCATTGAACCTATATAACAGTCCTGTGAGATGTGTATTATCATCCTTAGTTTGCATGTGAGAGAACTACTAACAGACATGTTAAATGAGTGTCCGGGCTCACATTGTATCTTAGGCTTCAGGCTTCCCTAGAAGCAGAGCCTGAAGAGGAGATTCTTGTTCAAGTGGCTTATTGAGCAAGTGCTGTCAGGAGCAGGGGAAGGAGGGAAGCAGGATACGGCAGGGGAAGAAAGTTAAGCAAAAATATGGTCTAGGCTAGAGGCTGACTTTGACCTGATCCCAGGTGGGCCCTGGAGCAAAAAGAGTGCCACAGAATTGGTCCCCCCTTGAGATGGCTAGCCTTTTGTACCCCTGTGTTGGTCAGTCATTGGTCAGTGGTTGCCCCTGGGAGGGGAGGGGGCCTTAATCTCCTAGTAGAAGGGGTTCCCATTTGTTTGAAGGCAATTTCCTGGAAAAGGGGGCAGCTATGAGTCGTTAGCTGGCCATACTTGCAGCAGCGAGATAAGTGCACCAGCCAGGGAGAGGGTACCCAGCAGGACACCAACGGTATCCACTACGCAGTGCTAATGAGCATTAGGACTTGAACCCATGGAGTTTCTCACCTTCACACTGCACCATGAGATCAACATAGGGTCCTGAATGCAGTGTAGACTCAGCGTGGCAGGTGGAAGGAGAAGACGTGAAGGGTAGGAAGAGGGCAGAGTAGTAACTGAGAGGTTCTAGTGAAGTGGAGGGAAAGAAAGATCCTAGAAATAGAAGAGAAACTTGATCTATTTATTAACATCACTTATATTGATTAAAATAAGAAGTCCTATGTTCCAAGTCTGCGACTAGATATTTTCATCCTTATATTCAGCCTCATTACCCATGTCTTCCATATTAGAAATTGTATTTGCAAAACTGATAACATGCAAAACAAGGTTCAAACTTGGGGCAATCATCTTACTGGAAATGGGTGGCAGGATTGGTTGGTGATATTGTTTCTGTAAATATTTAAATCATCATTCTCTCTATAAAACACCTAACTCAATTTCGAATGTTTTCATTGTCTTCCACAAGCTCACTTTTAAGAAAATGCTGAAATTAGTTATACTTTGCTCTAAAACTCCCAACAACTTTTCATGTCCATTTTTCCCTTCTTTTGTGACCTCAGGATAATTAAGTGTCTTTTTCTCCAGGAAGAAATGTGGAGCATGTGGCGAGCCTGCTGGCCTATTTGCTGATTTATGGGTCAAGTCTTCAGTTATTACAGAAAAAATTTGAAAGTCTCTGATTAAGAAGCCCTGCTGATTTAAGGATCTCACTAGAAATATGTGCATAATGAATTATCTACAGATAATAATTCAAATTGTCCCTGGGTGATTCATATCACCCGCTTTTATTAATTATCCATTTTCTGGGGGATATTCAGGTCTGCACACAGTAAGATGTAGGGATGCACATAATAACATAAGAGGTTCAATAAAAAACAGTTTTACTTCAGAAGAGCATTTACCCTAGACTTTAAGCTAATTTTCACAGGGCAGTAAGTATATGTGTGACTTAGATATTTTTTTTTTAAATTTCTGTCTTGTATATGCTTGAGCACTTGGCTTATTTAAAACTAGTTTTTGCAAAAAGACAACCATTTTCTTGTGAGTAATGATAGAGAGAAGCAGGATAAAAATAATCAAATTATTTCTTAGAGAAAAATGGAAACAGCAGTCATCGAGGTCCATTTTTAGCGAGGCACATGGGCCTGACAAGACATTAGTTAAGAGAATGTGTCACCCTTAAATATGTGGGTTTATTTAACAATGGAACAAGTAGATATATAAAGAACAGAGTACTAAGAATTCAGAAAGACCTATTTTTCTTTCTTTCTTTCTTTCTTTTTTTCCAGGAATGAAGTTTTTCTTTTTCTAATTTTTTTCCCCCACTCTCTCTTTTTATATAACAAAAGGAAAAAAAGAAAACCTTCATAAAACAGATGCATCAGTATTCAAGAAGGCAGATGCCAGACTCAGGGAAGAGGTTCCCCCCAGAGTCTGTGCCCTCTTCTGATGGATCCTGGGGCAGGAATAGGGTGGTGGTGGCCGGTTTAAACAGGGGCTAGACCCATTTTATCTTAAAACCTGATTGAGGTTTGCTCTTAAAGAAGGAAAAGTTGTGGGGGAGGGATTTAAAGCAAGCATACAAACCCTTTGAAAGCTTGCTCTCCATGATTTTTCGGGTTATTTTAGGATTTTCATACCTCAGGCAAGGTGATTTATTATTACTGGGACTTTATATAACTCTTTATTTTTGCAAAATGCTTTATAGTCATTTTTCTCTCCTTATTGTGAGCCAGGGCTTCTCTCTCCCGCCACTGTAATTGGTTTTGCGGGAGGCGGCACCTCCTCTCCTAGGGAAAAGGAGATGCTGTTTCTGATATGAGGCACTTTCTGAGCTTTTACCTTTGTTTCTTCTTTGCTTTTCTTCTTTTGATCTCTTTCCCTGAGATCTCCTGTCACCTTCAGTTTCTTTCCTCCTACTCATTTTTTTTTTTCACCTCTGTCCTCAAATCCCACATCGCCCTATTGTTTTTGGTCCCACATCCCCAGCTGGGTCATTTCCTCATGTCTGGGCTCCAGTCGTCAAGAAATAGCTTGGATGTCCATCCTTAGGAAGCGGGTATCTGCTGACCACCCTGGATGCAAGAACCTGATACAGTGTTAGAGATGAGTGCTCCCTGCTTTGGTAACTTTAGAGATGAGGGTTACCACCTCCACTCATAGCTCCATGTATCAGAATCTTAAGTCAGCAGAAAGTACTAGCTCCTTAATCTGAGGCCACTCCTAAAAAATTTTCATTTCCTTTAGAATGCAGATATTCCTAGGTTGAACCACATTACACTGTCATTTTTGCAGGTCAAAAATAGTGAATAGTAGCAATTTCACGTGCTTCAAACTAAATGCTACTCACATGTAACCTTGGAGCTCATCTGTAGGGTGCCTAGATACCTGGAAAGCCAGCCCCAACACTTCTCCCCACCCGCCAGAAGAAAGCTGGGGTAGGTTTTGTTAAAAACTTTTTAGCTAGCCAAACCATCCATGCCACATATCCCGGTTTTCTTTGGTCCCTATTTGCTATGATATGTGAATCCTTCCAGTTATCTTTCCTCTCCTTTCTGCTCACATTCCCTTTCTACTGGACCGTTCCTAACCCCTTCCCCACAGTAACTCTTCCTATATCCTTGCTCAGTCCTCTACCAGACCTAACTGGAACCCCTGTCCCTTGTGTGTCTCTCAAGTGGTGGTGCTTCATCTCCCACCGGCAGGGTGTCAGGTTGGGAGATAAGACAGGCCCCCACCTGGCTCTTCATTCTTTTTCCAGATCATTTCCCACTCTCTGTGCTTTTGAGACCCCCACAACACATCTATGCTACTCTCTAAATCTCACCTCTGTCATCTAGCTTCCTGGGCACTCCCCCTCAGTCAGTGTCAGCTGTCGGGCTCTTTTACCTGCCCATAATCCTGCCGACTGGGCCAACTGTTGAGCTCGGGCTGGGTCTGGAGCTCACAGACCCCTCAAGCATGTTCACAGACTGGGTCACAAACCCTTCACACGCGAGGCAGGGTCACCAGACCCCTCCCACACAGGTCTACAAGCTAGGTAACTGGCAAAAAGCTCCTTGGAGCCATAAGTGGGAGAGCATGGCCGTGCAGGGCAGATGCCTGAGGTAGTAGATGCCAGCCAAGGTGGCAGTGCCATGCATACGCACTAACTCCACCCACACACACACACAATTTGTCTACAAAGAATGCGCTGCACCACGCCCAACCAGACAGGCAGGTGAGGGGGGCCTGACTAAATTATTCCATTTTCCCAACATCAGCCCATTGTTTCCTGTCCACCCCAGTCCTGCCATCATCCAATGAACCCACTATCTATGTTGACAGCAAACCACCCCTAGCCTTTCAAGTTGTCCATGACCTTTGCCTACATTCCCCGTCATTCACTCACTCCATGGCCTTGTTCTGGATCTTGCCACTCCTAGAACTCCATCACCTCTGACGTCTTATGTTCACACAACCCATTCTTACCACAATCTCCTAAACTTCACCCCTTTCAGTTAGTCCTAACACACCTCAAGTGACCTCTCCTCACTTGACCCACTAATTTCTCCTACATAATATCAGCTCTCTCTTATTTTTCCTTCTCTATCTAGCTTATAATCTGTGTGCCATCACTCTAATCTCTCTCTTGCCAGGATCTTTAACATTTCTGTTCCATTGCTCTTTCATCAAATTTATGTGCCAACATCCCATTCTTGCATGCATCCAACTTCCTGCTTTTTGCTTACATCTAGACAGCTGAGCACTACTGGAGAAAATCACACCACTGATGCGACTATAAATCCATGACATCTAACTCCACCTGAGGCCATCTTCCATGGCACTTAGGAATCCTTCCATGTTTCCATAGTCAACTTGGTCCTTCTCAGTTTCCAGAGTGACTATTTCAAGCCTTCTCTACTCTCATTATACCTCTGGCTCCTCCTCACCCCTTCGATCTAAGAGGCACCTTAGTTCCCACTTCACTGAAGAAAAAAGTCATCAGGTGGGAGTGCATAACATTTATGGCTGCCAGATGCTACAAATATCTCTGCAACTGCTCTTTTCTCTCTCATTCCTCCTGTAAGGATGGAAGAGGTGTCCCTCCCCCTGAGAGTAATTCTACATCTGTTCTCCGGCCTCTCTTCTACCATCTCTGGGTCTAACACTCATTCTCTCTCTCTTTCTCTTTCTCCCTCTCTCTCCTCCATCTTTAACCATTTCCTGTCTACTAGTGCCTCCCTGTCAACATTTAAAGACACTTAAGTCTACGCTTAACAACTTTCTCATCCCATGTTCTCCTCCAGTTGATTCTTCTCTTTTCTCCATTTCTTCCCACATCTCAAGACGAAACTTCTTAAAAGGATTGTCCACACTTGTTTTCTTCATTTTCTATCTACCATGGACTCCTTGACCCACTACAGTCTCATTTCTGTCCTCACCATACTACACAAACACCTCTGGCCAAAGTCACCAATCATTTCTCCTGTTAAATTCAATGGACTCCCTGCCCCTAATTTCTCACTTGCTCTCTTGGCATCCTCTTTGTGTCCAAAAGTTCTCTGCCTTTGGTTTGATGATACACACCACTCCAGCTTGTCCTCCTATCTTTCTGATCACTCCTCAGTCTCCTTCTGTTCAGCCTGTGCTCTTGATTCTGGTGCTCCTTGGAGTTCTGTCTTTGGCAATCTTCTGTTACTATGTAAATGTCTTGGGGAGAGCTCATCCATGCTCCCAGCTTCATTTATCATCTGCTCGCTTCTCTCTTCTCTTGTTGTGTTTTTGTGAAGATTTATTTTATTTCTTCTTCTCTACTATTTATTTCTTTCTTTCTGGTGGGGCTTCATCATTTGGTTCCTTGACCACTTTCAACCTCGGGACTGTATTCGACACTTAAATATTTCTGCCACCACTTCAGTTGGTTTTTATCATCTATTTGTCAAACAAAAGCTTATTGCTAACTAACTATAGTTCAGTTGATCTGGCATAAGAAAATGTTCGGTAAGATCCTGATTCTAGCACTCAGATTAACTGACTTAATGGTGATCATTTATATGGACTAATTTTGATTTCTTGAATGAAGATTGAAATTCCGAATTATCTCCAGAAAAGCTGTTAGGCTTTTAAAAAAGCATTTGAGATTCTTCAGTGCAAGTGAACATATTCAAGCCTGTGTATAATAAGCAGAAGAAGCCTGGGACTTATTTTGAGTTACCCAGTGGCATTCTGAGATATCACCCTGATTCAATGCAGCTTAGAGATAGATTTAAGAAAATGGGTTATGTGGTTATCCTCAAACAACAATAGCCACCATAACCATTTAATAAACTGTGTGTTTGGTGCAGAATGAGTATGTGATTGGAATATGCTGCATCAGCCTTGCAAATAGCCACTTATTCACAAAGCGAGTTGCAATTTGCTGTATGTCAAATGAATGGTAAAACGGCTGTATTCATTCATTGCATGATTTCTAAATCTCTTGAGGAAAGGAAAGGAAGGTTTAAACATTTTTGATTTTATACTTACTTTTTAGGTTGCAGAATATGAATTTGACAGAAAACACTTGCACATTGTTCCACTGAATGAGGCTCCTCATATACTGTTTCCAGATGACAATCTTCTCTTGCCAAATATATTTAGTAAGAGGAACAACACACTTTGAAAATGCCTATCAAAGGAATTTAATCATAGTATAAAGACTCCCGGGGTGAGGCTGGATAGTGCAATCCTGCCCTGCTCACCATTACAGGTTTATTTAATGTACTCTGTACAGTGATGCTTCGCATGACAGTGAGGATGCTTGATTTGGGCATTAGGATGTTTCTGATCCCCCAGGAAGCTTTTCTGCTTCAACAGGTTGCAAACCTTCATGGATGCCTTTGATGAAGCCATTTATCTTGGTGCCAGCAGCAGGATGTTGAAAGTGTGCACATGGGAAGGTATACAGCAGATTATGCATGCTTTTGTGGAGTCAGGAGATTATTATTGACAATCAGCTTGGAGAAGATTTAGGTTATATGTCCTTCTATGCAAGGCTGCTGAACTGCCTTTCTGGAAATAATGAGTTAGAAAAATAAGACGTTCTTTCATCTCAGCCTGTTGTTACTTTCTGAAGGTGCTTTGGTCAGGAGAGACTGTAAAACAATTTTGGATAGGCATCTTACCTATGCGATGAAAGAGCTTGACTGAAAATTTGCACATTAAAGTCTTCTCAGATATGGTCTGCACTTCAGGGCATCATCTGTGAAAACCCAGAACCTATGCTGAAAATACTAAACTTAAATAGCATGTGCATAGAGCCTGTAGCTGTTACCTTTTGCTGCATAACAAGCTTTCCCAAAACTTGGTAGCTTTAAACAACAATCATTTATTTAGCTCACAATTTGGCAGGCTGCCTAGAAGTTCCTCTGATCTAGTCTGGTCTAGTCTGGTTTCCTTCACTGGTCAGCAGTTAGCTGGAAGGTCAGCAGGTGGCTGGATGATCCAGAACAGTCTCACTTATGTGTCTGGCAATTGGCTGGCTATTGGCTTGTAGTTGGCTGACTGGTTATTCTTCAAATGGCCTCTTATCTTCCAGAAGGCTAGTTAAGACTCAATCACATGGTAGAATTAGGATCCCAAGCACGGCAATAGTGTAAACCCCAATATGCAAGGGCTTTCAAGCCTCTGCTTGAGTTGTGTTGGCTATTGTCCCATTGACTGAAGCAAATCACATGGCCCAGCTTTAACAGATGAAGGAAAGTACCGCACATCTTGTTGGGAAGACCTGTAACATCAATATTGCAAGGATATGGGTATAGGGGTGGGGAGAGGACTTTTGGCCATTTTTACAATTTACCACAAAGCTGTTTAGAATTTGCAAAGTGTTTTCACATGCATTAATCCTCACTACAGCCATATGAGACAGAAACTATGATTTCCATTTCTCAGATAAATAAACTGGCACAGAGAATTTGAGTAGCTTAACCAGGTAATAAGCAACAGTATTCTTGCCCCCCATGACCACCATCACAGCAGCTTGGACTGCAAAGATAGAGAAATCCTCTGTTATACCATTAACTCTAAAACAATGCCCTTGGTATCTCAACATTTTTTTCTTGCTCCACAAAAGCATGCATAATCAGGTGGTTCCCAAATTTAATGAGAACCAAAGTTATTTCCTGGCATTTATTAAAATGCAGATTTTAGGGCTCCAACAAGGGTTCTGATTCAGTCAGTCTGCTGAGGATCAAGGATCTGCATTTCTAACAGGTAACCCCAGGAATCTTGATGCAGCTGGCCTGAGCTCCACACATTGAAAAACACTGGCATACACTCGTATTATGATACCGGGTGTTCCCAGCATGGCATACTTTCATGCTGTAATAGAAAGCCCATACACAATGATTCCTTTGGTCAGCTTTCCAGATCCACAAGTTAATAGCATTTAACTTCTCTGAGCCATTGTCTTGACATCTGCAAAACAGGGATAATAAGAAAGATTCCCATGAGGCTGGTGTGAAGATGAAATGAATCGTCTATGGAGCACTGAGTCTGGTGCCTAATAGATGCTCAGTAAGTGTTCTTTTTCTTCTCTCTTCATCCCGAGAAGCTGCAGGACCAATTGAAAAGGCAAATCTATGAGAAGTGAAAAAATTGTTTCTAGAATGCATTGCAGGCTTGCATCGTCAATAATGCCTGTTAGTGAGAAACGACGGTCAACTTCTCATCAGCACGTCGGAAAGCACATGGCTCTGTTTGAGAAAAAAAGGTATCAGATTCCTCAGAAGCCTAAGAAACATGACTGGAAACAGTGACAAGCCTGGTAGGCAACAGCTGTTGTCATTAGAGAACAACTATATGCACAAGAGGCACAGAAGGGCTGGTCATGCCTCGCCCCCTCCAGTCTTTTCCAAATTGCTGCGAAGTTTCGGTGTCAGCACTACTGTGTACATCCCCAACAATGACAAAATGTATAATGATTCTATATTAAGACTTGGTCAAGCAAATTGTGTCAATGTGGATAGAATCCCTACAAAATATTTCCTTATAATAATACAAATAAAGGATAAGACATGGCATGTAGTATATTATTTTCTGATCTTGTGGGGGCTTTTTTTGAAGCTTCTGTGTTAAAGTGATGAGTAAATAGCTTGTTTCCTGCAGTTTTGCTATTTCTGCACTTTCTTTCCTATTTTTTATGCTTCTTCTCCCATTGTCTCTCTGTCCAGTCTGTTTCCTTTTTTTCTTCATAGCTTCTGTCTTTGTAAACTTTATGGCTTTAATTCTTTGTTCCTTTTTTCTTTTTTTTAAAGGTGCCCTTTTTGCCCAAACAAGCAGAATCCAATTTAAAATGTGTGCCTTTATTCTGTTTTATGGTATTTGCATCCGTAGCTGTAGTTGTCATCTCTACCAGTAGATGGAGCACATCTCCTATGTTAAACACAACTGTAGGTCGTAGGGTGGGGTGTTTTTCCCTCATCTGTCATTTTTGCTGCAGTGAAAAAGTAGTTGGAAGCTGGTGTAATACAAAGCAAAACCCCTAATCTTGGCTAGACTAGAGCATACACTTTTCTGACTCATGTCAGCAATGCAGGGCTTAACAGTAGCTGATCTAGATAGGTGGTAGCTGAAAAAATAATGAGGGTTTTGTGCATGTGGGCATGCTTGTGTGGTCTGTGCTTTTTCCAAGAGTTGGCAGCTTCACTTCAAAGGTACCCTTTCTTCTCCTCTCTCCTTTCCTCTCCTCCGCATTCTTCCTTTTGGATATCCAGGCTGCACTTCTCTACTCTGTCTCCTTAGTATCAAGGCTCCCGGTACACAGTGACATGCACTTGTCTAAAGACCTCAAAGTAAAATTATAGCTTGTTAGAGCTGGAAGGAAACTTAAACGTCATCTAATACTGAAAGTATAGGGCACAGGTTAACAAAAGATTCATGCTGGAATTTGGGGCAATCCTTGTCGTTTGATCAAACTGTTGTCGTCATCGTCGTCGTCGTCGTCGTCATCATCATCATCATCGTTACTGAGCCGTTATTCCTTAATGGTGGGCTCATGGCATACAGAACTGCCCCATTTGCCTATTTTTAACTGAAGTTACCAAACAATGCTGTCAATTACTTGATATGATCTCTTTCATCAAATCAACCAGCTGTTTTAACTTTGCTGTATGTTGAGGAAGATGCAAGCCTCTGCTTTTGAATAAATTTGTTCCATATGTTGTCTACTGCAGTATTATGTGCATTTCGGTGTTTCTTAGATACTTAAGAGTTTCTCAAAGGTCCATCAGGATCAACTGGGATACTCGAAACACACACACACACACACACACACACACACACACATTCCTAGGCACTAAATCTTTTTTTAGCTTAGGGCTTGGGAATTTGCATTTTTAACCATTTCCTTCAAGTGAGTGTCATACACCTGAAGTTTGAGAACCTGAAACTTAAGATATGATGATTCTTGGTTTTTTGCTGCACCTCACCTGTTTTGGCTGGGCCTTTTAAAATTTCCACCTTCATTCTAGGGAAAGCAAAGCTACGGGGCCATGTTCCTTGCAAAACGTGGGGCTGGGAACCAATAATGCCAACTTATTTGAGATTTTTTTGAGTGAGGGCTAGAATTTTCATTTGTAAAAATGGTTGAGAATGGCTCATTTGAACCAACTTCTGTTTGGGTGAAGCCAGCCACTTGCTTCTATGATGAGCAAATAAAGAATGTTTGTCCTGAAACTTTATGAGAACCATGGGCTGGCATCTTATGGGAAATAAATGGTATGATAAGACACTACAAACAACCTCTCTCTTGTTCCACATATGTTTGAAGATCCTAATATTTATAATATACGACCAGAGGCTTTATACCAAAAAGCCAAAATAATTAGTGCTTAAAATAGGATATTAGTGTAGAAATGTTAAGATCTGGCTGATTCCAAGATGTTTTCCATGTTTCTAGAATTCTCCCAGCTACATGTTAGGAATTTGGGGCAGAGGCTGCTGGATGTCATTTGATATCACTTCTCCCTCTTTCCTTAGTAAGGGAAACCTTGTGTTCAAGGTGTTCAAAGGCTGTTCCAAATCCAATTAAAGGTCACATTTCCCAGCTTCTTTTGTGGATAGTTGTGGCCATTTGACTAAGTTCTGGAAAATGGAATATAAAGGGAAATGTTGTGTGAGGTCTCTGGAAAGGATGCTTAAATGTCAGACTCATTTGGGAGGGGTCCCCTTTTGTCTTTTTGCCCTTGCTCCTTCCTGCTCCTTGAACGTGAGATGTGAAAGCTAGAGTTTGAGTCATCTTGGACTATGCGGCAACTTGAGGATGAAAACCTGTACTCAAGATGGCAAAACAGAAAGATAGAACTGAGGTTTCTGATGACTTTGTGCTGCCACCACACCAGCCCTGGACAGACTATCTTCAGACTTCTACACAAAAGAATAAACCTTGTGTGTTTTGCCACTAATATTTCGCGTTTTATGTTTTATATGCAGAAACTACTCCTAATTCAAATTATAAACCTCCAGTTATAAACTACAGGTACTCTCAAACTTTAGTCTGCATCAGAATCACCTGGAAAACTTTAAAACGGACTGCTGGGCCCCATCCCCAGAGTTTCTGAGTCAGTAGCTCTGGGGGTAGGGCCTGGGAGTTTGTATTTCTAAAAAGTTCCCATGTGATATTAATGCTGCTGGTCCTGGGAGTATACTTTGAGAATTACTATTCTATCAAGATTACCTTAAATTTAAAGCAGATTCCTACTCTTATCACTTAGGATCAACATAGTTTAGTTAATTTTACATCTTTCAGTTGATAGTGTATAAATTTTCTCCCCACCTCAATAAAATTAATACAAATTCTACAATCTACTGGCTCAGAGCCAAGTCACTTTTAGATATCTGGATTATCCATAACAGCTTCATTATCCATAACAGCTTCATTTTCCCTTCATCACTAATTCCTCTCTCAACTTCTTAACCAAAATATGCAAACAACTTCCAGAAGACTTTTACATTCTTTCACTGTGGTCAGTTCAGGCCAAGTTCATGGTGGTGGAGAAAGTATTCCATGGTCTACATTCATGCTGGGTGCTATGGGTGAAACGTGTTTTCCAAAAGTTCATGTATTGAAAACTTAATCTCCATTGTAACAGTGTTAAGAGGGTGGAAAATCCAATTATGGTATTTAAAAGGTAGGGCCTTTAAGAGGTGATTAGATTGTGAGGACTATGCCCTGGGGAATGGGTTGATCCATTCATGGAGTAATGGATGTGGTTCTGATGGCTTTATAAGGAGGATAAGTGAGAAGTTTAGCTCTCTCTTGCTTAGCCCATTCTCACCACGTGATACTCTGAGTTGCTATAGAAGAAGGCCCTCATCAGATGTGTTCCCTGGACTTTGGACTTCCCAGCCTCCAAAACTATAAGAAATAAATTTTATTTCTTTATAAATTACCCACTGTCAGGTATTCTGTTACAAGCAACAGAAACAAACTAATACACTGGGCAAAAGACCCTTTTCTTATATCTGCTGGGAGGCAGAACCTATGTAGGCAAACAGGACAAATGTGTTCACTCCCATATGCTAAAATACCACATAAAAACTGGCACTTCATTGGTGGTTTCTATCCAAGGTGAGTGCTGATTTGCCCTTTGTTACCGGTCTTTGATATGAGCTGCTCCTTCTTTGCACCTTTTTGCTTAATGGGTTAAGCTATTGCCTTATGGCCCTTCCCACCTCCTCCAACCCTCCTCAAGGAAATCCTATTTCTGCTAAACTTCCCAAATCTTTTCTTTCCTAATTCCATTATACAGTGTATATTGGAGTTATAAATACCTGAGTTTGAAACCAGATTTGACTGAATACTTGCTATTCGAGCTTCAGAAAATGACTTACCTTGCTAAGATTCAGCCACATCATTTGTAAAAATGCAGCTGATCACATGGACCTCATAGAGCTGAGGTAAAGATGAAATTAGATGATGCTTATAAAGGGCTTAGCACAGTTCCCAGACCCCGGTAACTGCATAATATGTGGTATCTATTATTATCAATGGTAGCATTTCATTCCACTGAAGAAAAATTTAGCCCCTATATGACACCCACAGCTTGGCCCACAAAAGAAAAAATGGGCACATTGGATTTCATCAAATTAAAACTTTTGCTTTGCAAAAGACCCTGTCAAGAGGATGAAAAAACAAGTCAACAACTTGGAGAAGATATTTGCAAATCATATATCCAATAAAGGACTCTAGAAAATATAAAGAACTCTCTAAATTCAACAGTAAAAATACCAAACAGTCCAATTTGAAAATGGGAAAAGACTTGAACAGAAACTTCACCAAAGAACATATATGGATGGCAAATAAACACATGAAAATTGTTCAACATCATTAACCAGTAGGGTAATGCAAATTAAAACCTTGATGAGATACCACTACATTAGAAAGGCTAAAATCAAAATTACTAATAATATCTGATATTGATACTTGCTCATAAGAATGCAGAGATATGGAATCTTTTATACATTACTGGTAGAAATGTAAAATGGTACAGCAACTCTAGAAAGCAGTGTGGCAGTTTCTATAAAAAAAATAATAAATGTACACTTGCCATATAATTCAGCAATCATTACACATCTGGGCATTTATCTTAGAGAAATGAAAACTTATGTTCACACAAAAAACCTATGCATGAATATTCATAGCAGCTCTATACGTAGTAGTCTAAAACTGGAAACAACCCAAATGTCTTTCATCAAGTGAATGGGTGAACAAATTGTGGTACATTTTTATCATGGAATACTACTCAGCAATAAAAAGGAATGAACTATTGATACACATAACAACTTAGATGGATTTTAAGGTCATTATGTTAAATGAAAAAAGCCAGTCTTAAAAAGTTACATACTGTCTGATTCCATTTCTATAATATTCTTGAAATGACAAAATTATTGACATGGAAAACTCATCAGGGGTTGCTAGGGGTTAATGAAGGGGAAAGAAGGATGGAAATCTGACCACAAATGGGCAGCATGAAGGAGTTCCTTTGTGATGATGGAACAGTTTTGTATCTTGATTGTGGTGGTGGTTTTACAAATCCATATTTGTGATATAATGCCATAGAATTATACACAGACATACAAAAACGAGTACATGCGGGGCTTCTGGTCAAGATGGCAGAATAGACGGTCCCCAGCATCACTCTCTCCCACAAATCAACCAATTTACAACTATTAATAAGCAATGATAGCCAAGCTGGGGCCACTAGAGCTCAGGGGAAGAGGAGGAGAGACCTACAGAGTGCATGAAGGTGGGAGAAGCCATGATGAGAGAAAAAAAGAACTGCTCTAACCATTTCGAGCCCCAGCCACTTCAAGGCCAGAGCAGGTGAGTGCACAGAGGAGGAGCTGGCAAAAGCCATAGCTGTGCCCTTTGGATGAAGTTGCTTGGAGGTGGCAGGGGAGAAGAGGGCCTTGGTGTCCCCCAGGCCAGCAAGACCACTAATAGGGTTCCTGTGGACCCACCTAGGAGCAAGGAGCCACAACAATTGAAAAAAGGAGCCACTCAGAGGCCGGTGAGTCATCACAAGAGACTGGTGCATGGCCCAACTCATAGGAAGTGCTTGGAGCATGGGCAGTGGGGGAGACAGGCCCACCAGGAGAACACTGGGGCACAGCAAGGACAGCAGATCTGCCCCCCAGTCAGCACAGACCCACTCAGTGGAGACTGGACAGGAATATAGAAGTTCAGGGGGTGCAGTTTGCTGAAAAGACTCAGGCCTAGACCAGAGTTTCTACACAACCCAGGTGCACTGGATCTCACGAGACCTGGAAGTACCTATAAAGTCAACCATTAAAACCTGAGCTGCACAAAAAGCCTTCCCCAGGGAAAAAGTATCAAAGCAACAATTTAGCTCAATCACAGAGCGTAAGTACTGGTCCCCACGGGAAGTTCCCCCACTTTAGATGAAAGCTAAGGACAACAAATTAGTTCTAGCACAGACTTTAAGTGGTAGGAACAGCAAAAAATCCAACACAGAACTGAAAGAAAAAACAAAATACCCACAGACCAGAGACAAAGTTTGATATTAACTAGTAAGGGTCTTACATCACCAAAGAACACCTATAACACCTAGAAGGACCAAAAGGGAGGAGGGCTGGGGGCCTCAGCCATGGCCCCCCTCCGACACCTGCAACCAGCCCAGCAATGACCACCAAGCCACCACAGGAACCGCCCTGAGCTCACAAGGTGGGGCAGGGAGGGTGATGAGGGCTTCAGCCACACCCCCTGACATCTGCACCCAGCCCACCAATGACCAAGCTGCTGCTGGAAGCCCCTGGTCTCCCCTGTAGAAATGAGGGGGGTGCCACAGGCCTCATTCCTGACTTTTCTCCTTCCTCCTTCTCACACCGTATTTCCTTCCCCTTTCCCCTCTCCCCTTCCCCTGCAACTGCTCCACAACAGCATCATAGAATGTAAATATATATATATATATTAATAAGTAAACTTAAAAAAATTAAAATAAATAAAAAATAATACTCTTTAGAGGAAAAAAGTGGTACATGCAAAAACTGGTGAAATCAGAGTAAGATCTATAGTTTAGTAAATTGTATTGTGCCAGTTAATGTCCTGGTTGTGCTGATGCATAATAGTCATGTATGATGTCACCTTTGAGGGGAGCTTGGTGATGGGTACATGGGTTTGTCTATTTTTGCAGCTTCTTGTCAATCTACAATTATTTTAAAATTAAAAGTTAAAAAAATTTAACAACACAATTGCTGCCTCCGTCTTAGTGTCAACAGCCAATTGAATCAGTAAAAGGAGTGGGGAAAAAAACCAACCCTCAGTAATATTGGTTTTCATGGTGAAGTCATTGGATTAAAAACTAAGATTTTGAAAAGACATATGATTCAAAATTTTCTTAGACAAATACTAGGTTGTGTTTCTTTTTTCTTGGGCTGGCTATATGCCACGCTATTACCAGAGCTCTAACATCCTGAAGAATATTGAGTGGAAAAAAATTTTTTTTAAAGAAATTTAGTGTTGAAATTATTCTCTTCTCTCTATTAAACAAATTTATAATTTTCTGGCCACTTTTAAGTTCTAGGCAGCAATGAGAAGGTGGCTTCTGTAGCACCTTTCTTAAGCACAAAAAGTTAAAAGTGGGTGGTGGTGTCAAACAGCATTAAAAAGTCACCCCGAATTGTATTCAGTGAAAGGACAGCTTAAAAGAGCAACAAAGCAATTGATCCCTTAAGCAGAGACCTTATTTATATGCCACATTTCAGCTGGAAAGAGATTTTTATGGCCAAATCTTAACCTTAAAGATGAAGTCTATAATATAAGCATCCTAGCAGCATTAACTCTAACAGCACAAGGCAAAATTGGCACATACCTCCATGTATTATTCTGGTTCTCATCTGCATGAAAGACATTTAAGTGGTCAGTGTAACACTTTCACTTACACGACTCTCATCACCGAACTTTTAGATGTGATACAAAGTTATGTGTAAAACTGAGTTATACAACTTCATGTACATTTTAACCCACAGAATAGATTCAGACTTCAGGTTCTAGAATGGACTTCCATCACTTCTTTCCCTCTGAGAAGTTAGAGTGATGGATTTGGGATAAGCAAACAAAGGTTTCATTCTGATTTGCTCTGGCCGTTCCTTCCAGAAGGGGATACATGACTAGAAACTTCTAACATTTTCCTTCTTGGGTTACCAGCTAGGTCAGTTTGGTTAAATTAAAATAAGCCAGAAAAGAAAGTAACAAAACCTCTATCAATCATCTGCTTTCTGTAAATCCTGCCTCCAAGCCTTCGTATACATTGTTCCCTTCTGCTCTTCTGTCTTCCTCTGTCACCTCAGACTACCCCGCCCCCAGCCTTTCTAGTCAATTTCTACTTATCCTTCAGAATTTACTGCAAAACTTACATCCTAAATGTAAGTCTAGATTGGCTCAGGTCCCCCACTGTACTCTTTCCTCCCATTCTGGACTTGTCTTACGTTGTCTTTATCACAGGTGCAATTAAAAATTAATTTAATAGTTAATTTTCATATGATGCCTTCTCTGCTCTACTGTGATGTCTACCAGGGCAGAGAGATGTCCTACTTATACAGATCTGTATCCCCAGTACCCAGCACAGTGCCTGGTATATAGTAGGTATTCAATAACCATTTGCTGAATAAAGGAAAGAATGAATGAAAGTAAAAGTAGAAGCAGAGAAATGGTAATAACTGTAATATCTAACATTTGTTGAGTCCTTAGCATGACGTTAAATGCTTTTCATATGTTATGCCAGTCAATTCTTATCACAGCCCTAAGAGGTAAGTACTATTCTTATCCCCATTTAATAGAGAAGAAAACTGAGACTTAGGAGAGTTTGAGGAAGTTGCTCAAGGTTACATAGCTGGCAACATTTTTTAGTCACATTGTTACTGACAGGTCAGGCTCGGCTTGCCCTCTCGCCTTAAACAAATGACCTGAAAGTCCAAAAGTTGGTGCAAGGATTGGAAGGTTTATTCAGATTATGGGTACTCAGCTAAAGGTCTAACCAAGCAAACAAACAAAGAGAAAAGAGGAGCAGTGGGGTCCAGTTTAGCCTAGTCCTAATTGGCCGGGCCAATCTATTCCATTAACAGTAATTGATAAAAGCAGTTCTCCCCACTGTTTTCAGCATAAAGAAGAAAAGTATCAACTAGATTTAAATCAGAAAAACAAAGCATAGCCAGGAGCCCTCCAGGGTGCACCTATACAGATGTGGATACAATCCAACCAAACAGAAGAGGGCTCAGAAAATCAGAGAAAGGTTAAGAGAATAAAGCATTGCCTTGTCAGAATTTAGGCCAGGGACTCCAGGAGAGATCTACCAGCAGCAGAGACATGGGAGCAAAATAGTCCCAGTGGCCACTTGCCTCTTGCAGCTGGAGTCTTCTCTGGTACCCAAGGCTTTCTAATTTTTGCCAGTGATTAAATTAGGCTCTCGGATACCAAAGTCATAGAAATGAACAATGTACCCAACAGTAAAGCAAGCAACGCTTTATTAAAAGAGGAGATAGACTTATGCATAAGGGGGTAGTGACAGTAAAGCTAGCCCCCCGAGTGGTGCTGTTCAGGGTCTTTTATAGGGAAAGGAGTTAGGGGTGGCAGGCCAGCGCCACTGGAGGTGGTCCCTTCTGTTCTTCCTGGTTGCGTCATGGGCGCTTGCTCAGGAGGCAGTGGTGTTCATCATTGTCACCCCAGGAGGGTCATTGTAACAGTCACCTTGATGCTTTGTGCGCAGGTGGGAATTCCTAAAGGGGTCTTAAGGTTAGTCTGTAAGTTTTGCAATTATAGTAAACAAGCCTTAGGGAGGGGTTTTGCAACTCAGTAAATATCTGTTTCCTCTCTTATCTCAGTCTATTTTGTCAGGGCAGCCCATGGGGTAATTATTTGCCCTGAGGGGTCTCATGACTGAGGAGTGGAAAAGTAACAAAGTGGCCTCTGCAGGGAAAATGGAGTCAGTTTGGTTCACAGGCCTAGCCTTACTCTGTTTCAACATAACAGCTTCTTTCCTGTTCCTTTTCACTCCCTTCTCCCTCCTCTATTCTTTATCTACTCTCGCCCTTTCTCTGTGGATAAAATTTCTGATGTAGATGTTGGAGAGAAGTGACTGTTCTGGACATTCTTTGAGGACATTGCGCCCTAGGGAGAAGCCGCTTCTAGATCAAGCTGCCTGATTCAGGGATTCAGTACATCTCTGCGGCAGTCTGCGTGTTTGGATGTACTTTAGTTATAAGGTAAGTTTTTTTATCTGAGGGTCTAAAGGGTTTTTTTTTAATATATCAATTTCGAAAAACACAATATAATTTTAAATACGAACTCATAATACTATTGAAAATCAAATCTGTGAGCAGCAAACTGCCAATATTTAAATTTTTTCCAATCTGACTCATGGTCCTCCCCCAACTGATACCAGCTAGTGCTATCATCATGACTATCACGGTTTAGCAGTTTTAAAATATACGTTACATACCAAGTAGGCTGCAGTAGCTTTCTCCGTGGCATTTGGAAACACATTAAAAATATGCAGCTTGACTTTTCATCCCCTTCACACCCTCTGCATTTCCCTTTTGAAGAGCTCAGAGGGAGGTGAAGTGGGAAGCACATCATCCCAAAGAAAGGAAAATAGAATTTTCCCCCTGTAGAAAACAATGCGCAAAAGTGAATCTATTGTTCTTAATTCAGGTTCTGGTTCCAATGCCTCCATTTTGTGCCTATCATTTTATTTTTGTTTAATGGTGATTTTCCATTTAGAAGTGTTCTTGCATTTCTCTCTCTTTATCCCTGTCTTTACACCCTTGCTGTTCCATTCGATGCTCCAGCTCCAGCTTATTTTAATATTCCTCTTGCTGATTCTCAGCCTTCCTTTACCATCCTCATTCAGTTTATCTGCATCCTTTCCTAACTCTCCAATCCCTCTTAGTTTCCCAGATCCTAGACATGTCTTAGTTTCAACTCCATTATATTGCTTCTAAACCCTGACCCTTTTGGTTAACTATATTTCTGTAATTAATGCCTATGTGTTCTATTTATAAAAATCTGTCTACAGTCTTCTCTAATTGAATGTCCAGCTCCATATTTCTTTTTGAGGCTTATTTTTGGCAGAACATTCACCTTGATACTTTATTCTTTCATTAGTTTAACTGGCAAGGCTTCTAATCCCTGCTCTTGGTCTTTGAAGGCATGGGGACTAAGTCTGAAGCGGTGAGCGAGGGCAAGTGGAAGGAACACTGGAGTTGGAGTTGGAAGGTTTGTGCTCAAGTCGGAACTCTGCCACTTAATCATTAGAACATCATCTGTGAAATGGAAATAATGATATTACCAGCTCTGTTAAGGGATCAAATGAAATGAAATACATAAACAGTCTTCAAATATCTCCTACTTGGGGGATTTTTCATCTTCATGAAACTGTTATTCTATAAAATGGCACCTACTTTCCAGTTAACATGGGGCCAAAATAAAATGATGAAAAATGTTAAATTAAGCATCAGAAGTTTAAAATCATATCAAATTCTTCAAGAGGCTCTCATTGACCTCCTAGTAAAGATATCTTGGTTATGTTGGCACAGAGAAAGCAGACTGAGAAACTACATCTCGTGGCTATAGAACAAATGCCTTTCTGTCAGATGAGGTTGTTGAGGAATGGATGGCATAGGAAAGCTTATTTTCAATATTAAAATCAAATTTGAATTAAAATAGAAGTAAAAGAGATCTTAGGCTCTAGGATCCAGAAATTATTACTCAAATTTCCCATACAAAGATGGAATTTTACCTTAATCGTTCACTTAAGTAGGTTGCATACATTTTCCATAAATAGTTTCAGTAATAGGTATCTGCTATTGCAAGAAGCAACCCATTTCATTGCCAGATGTTTTGAGCAAAATTACACATAATGTTCACCCACTAATTCCGGTAACTTCCTCAGTAAGCCCAATTGTTCTCACCTGTGGCAGCTCTCTGATGTTTCTTGGGTTTCTTTGGTGGCTGGTCAGTAAGGGGATCTGAACCCTCGACTTTGGTGTTATTACGCCCATCTCTAACCAACTGAGCAAACCGGCCGGCCCTTAAAAAGATTTTGTGTACATTTCTATATGCTTAATTAGGTTTATTTTAAAATTATATTTTAAGATTTTTCTTAAGGACATAAGTCTCTCGACCTGGTGTTATCTACACCATGCTCTAACCAGCTGAGCTAACCAGCCAGCCTTCCCATGTTTCTGAACAGCTTCTGGGTTATCATTTTCTAAAGCTAAAATTCCTATTTCTTTAACTGTTTCTCATATAATGTGGTGCTTTTCAACATTCCAGACTGCTCCATTAGTTAATGGCTTCTACAAACCTGAGCATCCAGAGATGGACATGGTACTCTAAATCTGTTTCCACCATAGAGCTTTGGACAGTGGGATATCACCCAGAAGGTTCACTTGCCTTGGGAACATGGGTGCTGTTGTTGGTTTTACAGACTTGCATTGAAGTCCATAAATTCTCCAACAGGAGCCAGCAAGTTTTTATATGTATATCAAGAACTTCCATAGAGTAACTTATTTTGAGTAACACTGTTGGGGGTTTTGAGTTAAACTATCAATAATTTCTTCTTATTATGTAGAAACCAGAGGTGTCTATGCAGCATAATTGGAACTATGAATCTCCTTAAGTTGACAGTACTCAATATGTCATATTTACACAAAACATAGAATAGTTGCAAGCACTTTCTTATCATTATTTTTAAACTTTTATTGAATTTTTACTCTGTGCTCTACATTTATAGTGTTCTACATATATGAAAGCCCTGTGAAATAAGACAATTATCATTCTCATTTTATAGATAAGAATAATGAGGAACAGAAAGGTTTGCTAATTTGCCCCTGGTCAACCAGCTAGCAAGTGGATTTGAACCCAGGAAGTCTGACCCTTGACTCTATACCACTTCAACTTTCTAGGCAGTGCATAATTGGAAAACATCACTTACGTTAATTGGTTATTTTTCCCTAAAAATATGTGAACAAGACCTTATCTTGAAGTTTCTTTTTCCCAACTTTCCAAGGTATATTCTATGAAACAATGGTATCTCAAAGTGATCTGAGGGGGGGAAATGGAGTTCTCATGTTTAAGGTCACATATTTAGTTGCCGTTTTATCTTAATTTAACTACTTTGGCCATGCTATGGCCTGACTCAAGTGTAAATGACAGATTTACATGAGATATTGTACATGAGAACACTTTGTAGACATTCAATACATTGTACATGCGTATAGCTCCTCAGGTTATTTATGAATTACATACCTAAAAATGCCATTTAAAATAGTTGCTTCTCCCATTTCTTTTATAATATGTTTTAAAACTTGGTTAATTTACGGTTCTCAGCAGTTGCAATACACATAATAATAATGATGAATTAAGAAGTTTACAAATTTTTTCACTTTTTTTTTTTTTGTGTGTGTGTGTGACAGGTAAGGGATGGCAACCCTCAGCACGGTGTTGCCTACACTGCGCTCAGCCAGTGAGCGCATAGGCCATCCCTATATAGGATCCGAACCTGCGGCGGAAGCACCTCTGTGTTCCCAAGCACCGCACTCTCCCGAGTGTGCCACGGGGCTGGCCCTGTTTTCACATTTTTAACCAAATATGGAGGCAATGGTAAAAGACAGGAAATGGGAAAAACTTTAAGTCTTTTAATGGTACTTTGTAATTCTCTGAAGCAGAAATTCAGCTAAGTTCGACTGTCTATGATGCTCGAAGAAGCATGGAGAAGAAATTTACATTAGTTATGTTGTGCCACTCCTGTATATACTTACATGACAACCACAGCAGCAACAATAAAGCCTTAATGACACAAAGAAATTCTCTAAACTAACATTATGTTTTAATGAGACAACCAATATGAATACCTTATGTCCATCTTTATTCTAACATCTCAGTCCTATTTGTTAACTAACTTTCTTTTATCCATTTTTTCCCTCACACACTATGAATAATTCTTTCAGTCGTTTGTAACATCTCCCTTCATATGATATATTTGCCAAATTATCATGGCTCACTTATAAGCATCACTTGGGGAGACTAAACAAATTAAGTCCATTCAATCTCTTTGTGCAAATGACATTTTCAAAGACAAATTGAAAAAAAACAATCCATTTAGTATGACACCATAAAAATGTCATGAAAAATGGGTGTAAAGTCAAACCAAGCAAGTTTGTACTTTTTAATTATCTTACCAAGATGGAAAGCAAAATAGAAAATACAAGAATCTTAATTTTTGAGACCAGTCTGGAAAACTGTAATTACATTAACAACATCCAACAGTGCTATCAACACTGAGCAATTTCTCTCATCTCAACACAGCAGCCGACTTAGAAAATCACACCTTCCATCTCATGAGATTTGTGACACTTAGTAATGCATGTGTAATTGGGTAAAAATAGTCATTACTGCAAGCTTTATGTTTATTTGCTTCTGAATTTCTTTAAAGGAAAAAATTTGCATGGATCTCCTCCTGATGCTGCTTCAAGAGGTCTGTGGCTGGTTCCCCTTCAAAGGAATATAATAGCATGAATGTTTTCAATCCCAGTCACTTAAGTGCTGCTATATTCCTGATAGGGGAGAAATGGTGCCAGCAGAATCCATAGAAGCTCTTCTCCCCCTTACAAAGTAGCCAAAGCTACTGGAAGATTCCAAATCAACTTTTCTTGACCGGATATCTGCCTCCACTTGTACTCATTTCTTACCTTCTTGGAAGCTGCTTCCAGACCATATTCCTAAAATGCGAGTCATATAATCTTCCTCCTCTGCTCTAAAACCTACCATGGCTTCTTATTGCTGATTGCTTATAAAGTCTGAATTCCCAGCATCCATCTAGAACATAAATTTATTGGGAAATTCAGCTCTATCTTCTTGGTAATGCTTATTTTCCTCATCTCCACACCTTCAGCCCTCTGCTCTTATCTTACTTGGTACCAGTGTCTTACCTTTCTTGGTGCTGTATTCCCTCCCTGAAGTGCCTTTTCTTCTCCCTTCGCTTGTTCAGATCCCTTTCTTTCCTCAAGTCCCCACCCACCTGCCACAGAATCCATGAGGCTTTCTCTCTTCATCCTCTATCATTCAGATGGAGGCCTTTTCTGCAAGGATATACAAAGGCAGAAGAGGGTTAGGGGTGGAAAGTTTACCCCTTGCCTTTAATTCCATGTAGCCCAAATATATAATTGCCACATTTCAAGTTTCAGCAACATCTAGACATCCCACGGCATGTAGAGCTTGAGAAAAGTTCCTACTTTCTTCTGAAATTCCCATTCCTTCTCTTGTGTTCCCTCTCTTTGACAAAGATACTACCATATACCCAAGATGCTCAAAACTAGAAATCCAAATACTGTCCTTCAAAATCCTTTTCTCTCCTTTTCTGCCCATCTGGTCACCAAGAAATATAGTTTTGGGTCTTCAATGTCTCCCAATATCACACCCTTCTCTCTTCTTCACTGCTCCTACCTTAGTTGAGCCTTTACCATTTTTCGCCATATTTTCTGCAGCAGTCCTGTAATAGATCCCAGGTCCCAAGTCTCATCCACATTCAGATGCTTAATTCTTCTTCCACATTTGTCTTTGTTCTGAAGGAAAAATCTGATCACTTAATGAAAAAAATCCAGCAGTAACATTCCATTGCTTTTTATGTACGATTCAAACTTTGTAGTTGAACTGCCTGGTTTTCTCTGACCTGTCCTGCTTCTTTTCCAGCATCTTTTCTCCCTCTCCTTCTCCATCCTATACTGCCCTGCCACTTGACTCTGAATATGATAGAGGGTCCATCATGGCCCACATTGCTCTCTCTACCCACAATGTTTTAGCCCATCTCTTCTCAACATCCCCTGTTCAATTTTCAAAACTCCTTTTGGGTATCATCACACCTGAGGATGCTTCCAGAACGCCCACCACTTCCAAGTCTAGGTAACATTTTATTTCTCTGTGTGTACTTAATTCTATTACAGCACTGAAATATTAATTTTAATGTTGATTTCCCCAACTAAAGTTTGAACATTTTAAAGGCAGAACACTTAGCATCTAGCACAGTACCTGACCAAAATGAAGTCCTCATAAATAATTATTGAATGCAGGCATAAATAGCATGTAATCCTAAGTTTCTCCATATGGCTTTTTAAAGAATTATTCTTTGGTCTATATACCTGAGTATGTCTTTCTAAAGTTTCAAGGACCTCAACAACCAAGATTTCGGTGTCTGTAAAATGGCACTGAAATAGCCACACACTCGTGAGGGAGTGTGATCGATATAATAGGGATCATGACAAGGAGTAAAAGGTCTAATATGTTGACCGATCGTTTATACCTTTATTCCTCCTATCTGCTCAGCCTTTAATGGATACATCTTTGGCTTATCAAGCAGAAGAGTAATCATTTCTCAGGACATCACTTTCAGGTCCAGCCAAGGGCACCCATCAACAGAGCCCATCATCAGCTGCGGTTGACCGGAGCTGTAATTTGGCCGTCATCACTGAACTCTTTTGTAAGAAAGGTTGACTAAGCAATGACCCTGTCTGTTTCACAAGATATAGAGAGGTCTCCCTCTAAACTCCCATAAGTTTCAAGACCTTTCCTTTTAATGTCTGGGAGCCGTAAATGAGGTATAAATAACTACTGAGAGAGTAATGTGATACAGCAATGGTAGCAGATCAACAATTCAACAGGCTGGAATTCTGCTCTTGATGAAACTATTAAAACCAAAAAAAAAAAAATCTATTGGCACAGTGATTTCAATGTCTTAAACCTCTACGGAATTTAGAATGAAAAAAGACAATGTACGTAATTCAGTAGGAGGAGTAAATGTAGGGAATCAAAATACATACAAAAAAACTCATATGTTGTCAGACTAGTTCAGTTTCATGTATTTCTTTGGACATCTGGTGGACATGGGGATCAATCATGTTTTTGTGATAATTGAAAACATGGTACTTCCCGTGCATTTGCCATATCCCACTGTAGTGCATTGTGTTGTACAGCTCCTTTATACCAGCCGAATTGTTCCACAACTTGTTCCTAAAGACATCTCACATTCTGGCTCCTGCCTAGAATCCCCCAACCCCTCATGTCACCTTTTCTAAGTCATGTCCTTTCTTCAAGTCCTAGCTAACCTGATAAAAAGTATATAATGCTGGAAAGTCAAAATGAGTACTAATTTGGAAGGACTTTATTCTGCAGGCAGAAAAGATTCCAAAAAGGTTGGGCAGAGGATATGTGCAATGTGATCAGAGCTTTGTTTGGGGAATAGAACTCTCCTCCAAGAAATTGCTATCCCAAAATAGATCATTGTAGTGCTCTGGTCCACTTAGAAGGGTTAAATATAATTTCTTACCGTTACCTATTGAGTGAGTTAATACCAAGCACCTAAGGTACAAAAATCAAACCAGTAATAATTCTGTTCTTAAATTCTTGGTATTTTCAAAGTGTGTTATACACATTATTCCAACATAATACTAGCAGTGTCACACCAAGAAAGATTACCGATGAACTCTAGACCCAAACATCAATAGCACTATCACAGGCAGCAAGGACTGCTCCTGCTTCAAATCCTGAATAGCATCAGTTCATTCATTCGTTCATTTATTCAAAAATATTTTTTGATTTCCTACTTTGTTCCAGGCACTGTTCTAGGCACTTGAGATGAAACAGTGGGGAAAAAAAAAACCAGCCCCAAATCCCTGCCCTCACGGAGTTTATATTCTAGAAGGGGAAAACAGACAATGAGCAAAATAAATAAGTGAAAAGTATGATAGGCTAGAAAAGATGGATGTTACAGAAGGAAGTGAAGCAGGAAAGAAAAATGGGGAGTAGAGAGATGGGAGCTCATTAAGGAAAGCTCACCGAGAAAGTGATATTTGAGCATAGTTGAAGGAGGCTAGGGAGTAGGTCATGAAAGAAGAATAATGTTTGTAGTGGATTATGTTTGCAAAAATAGACACAAAAAATGTCATTCCTATGTCCACATTCCCGGGTAGCCCCTTCCATACTGATTCTAGGTTGAGCCATGTAACCTATTTTAGCCAATGGGACAATAGCAAGTATGAACAAGCAGAGACTTGAAATGTATTATGCACTGTGGTGCTCTCTCTCTCTCTCTCTCTCTCTCTCTCTCTCATCTCAGAAACCCTGTGACCACCAGCCAGGGCTACACTGCTACACTGCAGGACAATGAGAAACATGTCACCAATCCATCCCCATTGCCCCATCAACATCAAATCATTGCTATCTTAATCTGAAAGCAGCCACAGACAATACACAAACAAATGGGCATGAATGTGTTCCAATAAAATTTTATTTACAGAGAGACGTAGCAGACCAGATTTGGCCAGCAGCCTAATAGTTTGTCAACTCCAGTCCTAAACCATCCAGCCTCAGCCAAACTGGTTGACAAGAACTGTCCATTCAACCCAGAGAATCATGAGGAGTAATTAATTATTATTATTTTAAGCCATTATATTTTAGATTGGTTTATTACACAACAAAGTCTAACTGTTACAGTGTTACAGAGAAAACTAGATAAAAAATTCTAAGGGGGCGGTAAGCTCGAGGTACTCTAGGAATTATACATAGAGCAATGTTGCTGAAGCCAAGTGAACAAGGGGGAGAGAAGTAACAGTATGAGATGGGGGAGGGAACAGGCAGATTATAAGAGCTATGAGGGCAATTGTAGCAGAGGAGTGACATGATTTGACTTTTTCTTTTTTTGACTTCTGTTTTTAAAAACAGTCTGGCTGCTGTGTTGAAAATAGACTGTAGGGAACAAGGACAGAAAGAAGCAGGGAGATCAGTTGAGTCTATTGCAGTGGGTGGGAGGTGGTGGTGGACCGAATATGTGTGGTAGTATTGGAGGTTGTGTGAAGGGGTCAGAGTCTGGGTATATTTTGAATAAGATTCACTAATAATTTGGATGTGGGATATATGAAAAATAGAGGAATTAAAGATGACTTCATATGGCTTTTGTCTTGAAAAATTGGAAATTGCCATTAATTTCAGGTGGAGGAGATTTTGAGGAAAATATGAGTTTTACGTGGCATTCTCTTTTTAATGATTTGATATAATGTCTTTGAGAAAATATAGCTAATGACATTAATTTTTTAAATAAAAATAAAATATTTAATTTATTTAAAAGTCATATACCCTTATGTATCTATATTTGTATATACTTTGTGCCTGTGTATATATTTACATACCATTAAAAATAATAATCCTTGCCCCAACTTGTACTTTATTTCTAGTTGTAATCCCTAAAGAAAACCTATTTTAAGTGTTTCTTCTGGGAGTTTTCTTTATATCTCTAAATAATGTGCTTGTTCTGCTATATACTGATGTACTAGACTGTTTCTGTTGCTTATAACAGAAATACCTGAAACAGGTAATTTATAAAGAAACAGTATTTATTGCTTACAGTCTCAGAGGCCGGGAAGTCCAAAGTCCAGGGAACACATCTGGTGAGGGCCTTGTTCTTGGTGGTGACTCCAGCAGTGCAGGGTATCACATGGCAAAAAGGCAGAAGAGAGAGAGAAAAAAAAGCTTCTCATGCACTCCCTTTTAAAGTCATCAGAACCATGTCCATGACCACCATTAGACCATCAATGTATTAATCCATTCACTAGGGCACAGTCCTACAATCCAATCACCTCTTCAAGGTCCCACCTTTTAATCACCATAATAGGATTTCCCACTCTCTCAACAGTCACAGTGGTGATCAAGCCTCAATAAGCTTTGGGGGACATCCAATCCACAGCAACTGATCTGTTCATTTTAGACATTATATTTTGACTTCCTGTTTTTTTTCATTCACTTTTTTTGTTTTTTTTCTAATTTTAAAGTATCTAATTGACAAATAAAGATTATATATATTCAAGGCATATAACATGATGATTTGATATACATCATGTAATGATTATTACAATCAAGTTAATTAACACATCCATCACCACTATATTAGTCCATTTCTGTTGCTTATAACAGAATACCTGAAACGGGGTGATTTTTAAGGAAATGAAATTTATTTCTTACAGTTCAGAAGCTGGGAATTCCACAGTCCAGGGGGCACATCTGGTGAGGGCCTTCTTGGTGGTGGCTCTACAGTGACACAGAGTATTACACGGTGAATGGGCTGAGCAAGAGAGAACTAACCTCCTCACTTGTTCTCCTTTTAAAGTCATCAGAACTACACCCATTACCACCTATTAAACCATCAATGGATTAATGCATTCACAGAGGTACAGTCCTCATAATCTAATCACTTCTTAAAGGCCCCACCTTTCAATTACCATAACAATATTTCCCACCCTCTTAACACTGTTAGAATAGGGATTAAGTTTTCAATACATGAACCGTTAGGGGACACATTTAATCCAATGCAACTATCCATGCTGAACATTAGATGCCCAGAGCTTGTTTATCTTAAAACCGAAAGTGTGTACCCTTTGATCAACATCTGTGTGGCACATTAAGTTTAAGATGTCTACAGTTATTATATACATGGGTCTGGAGTTCAGGGGAGAGAATTAGACTGGAGATATAAATTTGGGAGCATCAATAATAGAGAGCATATAAATCCAGGAGCCTGATGAGAGCACCAAAGGCATGCATATACAGGGTGGATAGAAAAGCCTTAAGAACTGAGTCTTGGGACGTTTCAACACTAAGTGGGGAGGAGAGGAAATGGACATTATGAGTATGAAGAGCACTTTCAAAAAGTTTAGCTGTGAAGAATGTCAGTAGTTAGAGGGTTATTCGAGGGATATTTTAGCACAGGATAAAAGATATCCTGAAGAGAATGATCCAATAAAGAGAAAATGATGATGCAGAAAAGAGAGCGAGGCCATCTTAGAGCATGCAGCCCATTCAAGCCACGGGATGGCTCCATCAGCACTAGTGAATGCTGATGAGAAACAGAAGCAAAGTCTTTGGTTGGACAGGAAGGGCTCTGGTGCAAAATTGGAGAGGTTAGCCTTAGATAAGGGCATAGAGGGTTCATCTAGTAACAGGAAAAGAGGTAGAGTAAATGTACCCAGATGCTGTTGGGTAGGGAGGTATGATAGTAGGTGGAAGTCTGTGGAATTTCATATAGTTTCAGGGTTTTTTTTTCTTCAGTGAAATACAGCACCAGGTCATTCGCTGAGAGTGAGGATTGGGAGGACGTGCAAGTGATCAAAAGTTGGAAGAAGTAGTAGGTTGTTCGAGTAATAGCCTGCAGTGCATCAGGCCCTTGTTATTTCCCTCCCACATTGATTCTGGGCTTGACCATGTGATTTGCTTTAGCTAAAAGGACATTGGCAAGTATGATGCAAGCAGAGGGTTAAAAAATGCTTGTCTCTGGGAACTCTCCCACCACCACCACCACCATTTTAAGAAGCCCTAGCTAGCCTGCTAGAGACATGTGTGGCCCAGCCAACAGCAAATACCAACTGCCATGTTAGACCAACCAGCCCCATTTGAGTCACCAGATGACCACAGCCACATGAGTGATACCAAGAGAGTCCAGGAGAATACTACCCACCATTCCAACCCAAGTTGTTGAACCACAAAATCATGAGCAAATAAAGTGATTACTGCTTTATACTACTATGTATTGGGATGGCTTGCTATGCGGCAAAGGCTAATGGATACAGAGGAGAATGTAAGAATAATAAACAGGGAGAGTAAGAGAGTGAATGAAATATGAAAATATAACATGATTGTTGGCAGCACAAAAGGCTCACTTAAGAATCATGCTCATTAAGTTTTAGTAAGTTAAGTCAGAATGGTCGAATTTTTCTCCAGCCATATTCAGTTGCATGGGTGCAGGTGTGGCATAGGGGAAAAATGAATTTAATGAGGTTAGGGATTTTGCCAAGCAAGTACAACAAGGAGGGTCAGGTAAAGTGGAAATGTATGCAGGGAAATGCTTATCGTCATTTACCATTGGATTTAACCTGAGCAAATAGAGGAGATCAAGGAGTAATTGATGGAATAATTGATTGGATTTTTCAGAGGTGTTAAAGGATTTTTGGCATCAGAACTCTAGAGAGAGTGAACTAGAAAAAGAGGAGGTGGTGATAGTCTGATGTATGAGATAGAGATATGAAAAGAACACGTAATCGCAGATGACAACGTCTATGATATGGCTATAGTGATGAGTGGCTGAGTAGACTGGAGGACAAGATTATGGGAGGACAACAGATGAAGGGACTAGGAGGCCAGGTTGTAGAATGATCATCTATGTGAATGTTGAAATCACCAAGAATTAGAACAGAGCTGATATTGAAGATTACCATCAGCCAGGAGCTGAGGTCATCAAGAAATATGGGGTGGGGGTCTCTAGACAACTATTTCAAGAAAGGATAGTGGGGGACATAATGTGATGACATTAGATTCTAAGCAGGGGGGCATAAGGGGGGGAGGGACAGGAGGAAGGATGGCCCAGAAGCACCAACAAGAAGGAAGGAGGACCCCGACCTTACCCTCAGGCCCAGTGGTACTGTGGGGAAGATGACCATCCCTGGAGAGGGCTGCGGGGGAAGCAGTGTCCTTAGTGGAATTCCACTTCACAGTTAAAACAAGAACAAGAAGGGAATGTTCAGAAAAGGGGTAGAGAACATAGGAGATCTTGTTGATGATGGCCCACGAGTTCCAAACAGCACAGAGAATGGGTTTCCAAAGTTGGGGAGGGGTGGCAGAAGGGGACAGAAAAAGGAGGTGCATGGATTAGAGTATGGAACGTAAGGTATGTCCTGAGAAACTGGGGGTGGGGGGAGGTTCTTGTGGTGATGAACATAAGCGATGATCAAAGGCAATCTGAGATTAGACCTTTGGCTGCATGGCAGATGGTAATGGTGAGGCTGTTAGTTTGGGGTGGAGGGGATTTCCAGGAGAACCCTCTTCACATCAACCTATGATGTGGAGGTACAGGGAGGAGCAGTCATGTGTTAATTGAATAGTAAAATAGGTAAATGTCATGCTGTATAACCTCGCCATTATTCCTTGATTCTTTCCTGACATGCACACATTCCCCAGGAAAGACTGGCTGGTTCAGGGACATGGGCACCTTTTAAACTTCAGAGGTTGCTGATAAATTTCCTTCTTGCAACTGGCTGGCAAAAACAGCGAGTAGGTTTTCAAAGGAGGTAAAAGCTGCCAGAGCTGAGTCTGATGTTCTTTCTCTGAGAGGAAGGGTGCAAGCCCTGCACTTCTTTGATGCTGCTCTAAAACACTTGCGCCGGCATCACCAGGGGCTTTGATGTTCTTCTAACACTCTGACATCCTGACATCTGGGCTTGTACTTTTCTGAAGCAGCAAATTGAAACAATAGTCAAACTCCAGCTGAAAAAGAAATAGGACAGCGAGACCTCATACAGAACTTTTGGTGCTACTTGCTTGATTAGAGAGAATGCTCTCTCTGAGTCTTCAGACACAAAGTCATTAGTTTCACATTTTTATAATCATCCCAGGTGTCTGTCACTGGGCATCCCCATTATCCCAGGAGATCTCCAAGAAGGGATCTGTTAACCCACTCCTGAAGCCCAGATCTGAATGTGCTGCTTCCTCAAATGGCCTTTTACTTAATTACATAAGTAGTAGATTTTAAACATGAAAACTACACTCTTGACCTTCATATGAGGTCATCCTCCACACCTCACCTTTCATCATCTCACCTTGAGTTACACTCCTATTTCCCTTCATGCCAGCTGAACCCCGTGTCTCGCTGCCATCCGCAGCTCCCCAAGCCCTGATTTGGAAGTCTACCTCCAGTTGCTTTCACCTCCACATATGTCACGCCAGCTCTTCCTCTCTCTCGCAAGTTTCAGCTTAAAGCTAAGCATCTTTTAGAGAATGATCACTGCTTTTTGATCCACAGGCTATTTTTCCCTTTGCTGCTTTATCCTGTTTTCCATACACATTCACATTCTTGAAGAATGAAAGCAAACCAACTTTTTTTTATTAAACTTGCTTTGTCCATTGTGAACCCCTCATATTTTTACCACATGAAATTTTCCCAGGCAGAGCCTACATTTTTGCCACCCTCGATATTTTTATGGGTTGAACCATAATGATTATGATGATGTTTGAATTCTCTATCTTCTTGCCACCTTCTTTCCACCTTCAGGTCGCCACTTCTCTCCCTAACATCTTAGAAATTCCAAATTGTACTTTTCCCCCAAACTTCTTTCCCTGAAGCTACCGTTTACAATGATATCACTGTCCCTTTGGTGCCAAGAACAGATCAGATAGGCAAGGTGGGTTTTCCAGATTTGCTTAGGGGAAAGCTCCCCTTCCTCTCCTTCAGCAAACCTCCTGCTTGCAACAACTTGATTTTCAGTAAGATGTATATTAACGGATAATAATGAAACCCTAGTCGGGGGGGGGGGGTCACTGCGAATATCAGAGAGTCCCTGGAATCCAGTTAGTTCAATGCCTTAGGAGCCCTCACCCAAGACCCTTGGGTCTGTCATTAATTACATCAGCAGGAACCCTGCCCCGTCCTGGCATCACTGATTTCTCCTATGCAAGTAACTCTTCTGCACCAAGGGACTGCTGCATCTTGGATCGCCTCTAATCAAGGAAGCTGGTTGAAAGACTCTTCAGAGAGGGAATGTTGGAGTGAGCATGACTGAAGCCACATTGGGACCTAAAACCCCGTGAACTGTAGGCAAATTTTTAAAAGACAGTTTATTTCTTGTCCTGCATTTCTCTGAGTTCCCTCTTTTCCCATGGTTATTTGATATTTTGAACCTTGGTTATGGGGCAAGATGACATTGTTTACATGGATATAAAGCTGAAGCTGCAGACCTATACGTACTAGCCAGACCCTGAGACGAGGACAGGAGCAGAAACCAGACAAGGCTTTGGTGAGACCTTGTGCTTGGCTCATAGACATGGACCCCTTGTAGCTCATGTTCCCTTACCACCCCTCCTACTTTTCATTTCCTGCGTTCCATTCCCTCAACCCCCTTGTTAGAAACCCCTCAGTAAATGAGTCTTTGAGATGGCTTTAGTGTGGCCATGCTCCTTCAGGTTTACTGGAGAGATGGGTGAGCCTCACATCTCTCCTCAAGTCACTGGTATTCCTGAATAAAAGCTGATTCACCAACATTTGACTTTTGAGTGGTTTGCTTTTGTCTGGGGGCAGGCGGCCAGACCTGTGAGTTTAGTATCAATTCTGGGGAGCCTCAGCCAGCAGCTGAGTGTGCCCTGTAACAGGAACAGACCCCAAACACCTCAGGCCTCAAGTCTTTTTCACCTTTTCCAGTAGCTTCATTTATAGTAGGTCCCTCTTGGGGGACCTGATGGAAAAATGGAGGTTCTCTTTGACAAGGGGAAATTCTATTTGTAAAGAGAAGACTATTCCAGGACAAATTGTGAGAGAAGATAGCTCAGTGGCCTGGTTTCAAAACCTGCAGCTTGTCTTCACCTGGGGTACACATGGCTGTTCCCTTTTCTGGGAATTGGGATGGATTTTTCGCACTTCACTGGTCCCGGGAGTTATTGGCTCTAAGCTACTCCTTGATCTACTCTATTAATGGGCAAGACTTTACTTGCTTGAGAACCCTAAATTTTAATAACTGATTAATATTGTATTTTCAGTTGAGTACCACAATTAACCAGTCCCATGCTGCTTCCTTTTTGTTCTTATAAATAGCTACACAATGAACTTCCCCAAGGCTTCTTGACACTACCCGCATCCATGTCTATACCCCCTGTATCCATATCTTTACTTTCCATGTACTCTCAGTTACTGAATCAACCTCCTGCCCCCATCTTTCTTCCTTCAAGAGCCTCCTGGACCTACTAATTCACTGCAGATATCAGACTCAATACAAAGGTGAGGTAACTAGTCAGGAATGCCTCTTTTTAGAAAGACTACATTTCTATCTTTTCCACATTAATGAAGCAAATGACTTCCTAGGAACTCTAGGAGCTAAGGAATCAAGGTCCTTAAAGAAAATGGGGTCACGATCCCCTTTATTGTGAGCTGGATATGCCCCTGGGAGGGCTTTCAGATGATCATCATGGTACCAACAAAGGTTCTAGTCAACAAAGCCATGACAGCAACCACACCAACTATGCCCTGCAAAAGATCCATGGCACCTCACCGGGCCAGTTTGTCTCTGAAAAACAGGTTAGAAGATGCTTGCATAGGGAAATGTTTGTGTACTACTTATTTAAGAAGACTCAATTTTGCAATAGATAAGAAAAACAAAGAGGATAGATAAAACTAAGCATAGATAATTCTTGTGAGACATATTAGACGTGGATAAAGTAGGCAGAATATATGTGTGCTGAACAGGAAGGTATGGAAAGACCAAGTAGAAACAAAGTATGTATGGTTTCTCCACCCTAACCAGGGGACCAAGAATAACAGCACCAGGGATGAGTGTCATATAGCCCCCCGATAAGACGTGATGAGAAAGACACTTCATCTCTATGGTCTTCCCCCAAACCCAGAACCCCAGTCTAATCATGAGAGAAACACCTGACAAATCCAAGCTGAAAAACATTCTACAAAATACATGACCATTACTCTTCAAAACTGTAAAGATTATGAAAAACCAGAAAAGGCTGAGACAGAGGAGACCAGCATCCTTAGATCAGCCACCCATTGGTGACAGCCATCTGGTCCCGTATGTCCTCTGCAGCATACACTAGATAAAAACACCTGCCCGGCAGGTAATCAGTGAATAACAGCTGTGCCCAGGAGTACTTGGCCCTGGGTCTTTCTGATAAAGAAGGTGTGTGTTAGCTCTAGACATCCCATTGCTGGTCCTCATAGCCACGCAGTCAGTGGGGAAGGATAAAGCAGCAAAGAGAGTGGATATGTGAGCACTGGTTGACAGGGGACCCAGGGTATGTGTTCCTTCCATCCTGCTGGCATCCTCTCTCCCCGGCTTCGGTCTCTCTCTCCTTGCTTCTCACTGTATGTTCTAAATTATTCAGTAAACAGTGTGATTCAAGCATCTTAATTTGATCTATAAGCCTTTTGGTTTGTGACTCCTTGTATATCCTTTCTCGTAATGTGTTTGATGGCTACAAAACCATCAAGGTAATTTCTGATTGTGACATGGAGTGATAATAAAAGGTTAAAAATGCTGAACATTTTGGCCACAAAGGAGGTGAGAAATTAACAGAGACACTTGCAGACTGATCTATAATCTGAGCTCTTTCAACTTCTAAGCAGCAAGGAAAAAAAAGCCCAAAGACCCAAATGTCACTTCCCAAATACTATCAGAGGCCTAAAGAGAGAGGGGCACATAAACCCAAGGGACAAGAACCATCCTTTTCTGGGGCAGATAATGCATACCAAGTTACTGATTCCTTCACTCTCCACAGTACCAGGGACAGCAAGAGTAGGTACAACAACACATAAGTGACTGCTTGCAGGGCCCAGCAGATAGTTTAGATCAGTAAAGAGGCACTTTTGGGTGCCTATGTTGCTTTGCCTAAATGGCCCATACTGTGGTGAATTGGAGAATATATATGCTTCAAGGATGACAGCTGGAACTCAGCTCCATAAAAAAAGTTCCCATGGGAACAAGGCCCAGTGCTGCCAGATAGTCAGTATTTTCAAGACAAGTCAGAAATATAGAATTTTATGAGAATTCTTCCAATTAAAAACTCATTAGTTTGCCAAGATCTTGGTTTCTAAATACCATTTATCCAATAATAGAAACTAGAACTCCATGGAGAAATGGCTAATTCTAGGGCTGAAGCAGGGAAAATCATGAGTCTGGAACATCTTGTACTGCTAGATGGTAAAGAGATGCTACACACACACACACACAGAGTAATGGGAGTATGTCAAAGGGACATAGGAACCAACTGGAAGAGCTCCCAATGGCCAAACGTATATCAATTTGAGGAACAAAATAAATAGCAGTCTTGCATTATAACTGAAAATATTAAATAAATATCCATGAGACTGTACTGAGACAAACAAATGATTTAATAAATAAATGGGAAAGAAGGTACAAATCTTCCTTACAGAAGAATTCCAAATATTATAAAGAGATACGCTCTCTATCTAGGAGGTAGAGCTTAATTCCTCCTCCCCACCTTTTGAGGGTGAACTGGACTTAATGACTTGTTCTAAAGAATAGAGTTTGTGGGAATGCAAAATGGTGCAACCCCTATGGAAAATGGTATGGAGGTTCCTTAAACAGTTGCAGATAGATCTACCATATGACCCAGCTATCCCACTGCTGGGAATATATCCAAAGGAATAGAAATCATCAAGTCGAAGGTATACCTGTTCCCCAATGTTCATTGCAGCACTCTT
>NW_007726180.1:1150373-1152650 GCF_000696425.1 Galeopterus variegatus | reverse complement strand
ACACACACACACACACACACACACACTCTCACACACACACAAAAAAACAAACAACAACATTAACAACAACAACAACAACAACAACAAAAAACAAAAAACAAAAAACCGGTGGGGGGGGGGAGAGGAAGATATAACAACCACAATTTTTTTTTGGAAGTTCTTACAAGCAAATGGAGGGGACACACTTGTGTGGGAGGGGGGAGAGGGAGGAGGGAGGGAGGTTTCGGTGATGGGACATAATAATCAACTACATTGTATATTGACAAAATAAAAATTAAAAAAAAAAATTTAAAAAAAAATGCCACAGAGCTGTTCACTTAAAAAAAAAAAGAATAGAGTTTGGAGGCTGGATAGTTAGCTCATTTGGTTAGAGTGTGGTGCTAATAATACCAAGGTCAAGGGTTCAGATCCTTGAACCAGCCAGCTGCCAAGAATAGTTTGGAAAGGGGAATATAGCAATGTTACAGTGGAGAAACCTGGCCAACACCACCCTAACCAAGTGATCAACCCCCTGATATGACATGATGAGAAAGACACTTCACCTCTATGGTCTTCCCCAAACCCAGAACCCCAGTCTAATCATGAGAGAAACACCTGACAAATCCAAGCTGAAAAACATTCTACAAAATACATGACCATTACTCTTCAAAACTGTAAAGATTATGAAAAACAAGAAAAGACTGAGACAGAGGAGACCAAGGAGACATGACATTTAAATGCAATCTGATATCCTGGATTGGAAACTGGAACATGAAAAGGACATCAGTGGAAAAACTGGTGAAATCTAAATACAATCTGAAGTTTAGTTAATAGTAATGTGCCAATTTTAATTTCTCATTTTTAACAAATGTACCATGGTTGCATAAGATGTTAACATTAAAGGAAAGTGGGTAAAGGATATACAGAAACTGTGCTACTATCTTTACAATTTAAATCTAAAAAGTAAATTTATTCCAAAATAAAAAGTTTATTAAAAAAAAATCATGAGTCTAAGTGAAACACATTGCAGGTGAATCTAGACTGGGCCTTTTTTGTGTGTGTGTGACTGGTAAGGGGATCGTGACGCTTGGCTTGGTGTCGTCTGTACCGCACTCAGCCATTGTGCGCACCGGCCATCACTATATAGGATCCGAACCCACGGCCTCGGCGCTCCCAGTGCTGCACTCTCCCAAGTGAGCCACGGGGTCAGCTAGACTGGGCCTTTTGTTGGATCCTTTGGTTTGAAAGGAAAATAAATGTTCCCATGACATTTGTCCTGTGAATCATCAGATATCACAGTAAGCCACAAGTCCTTAAAGATCAACCCTCTATTCATAGCTCCTAGATTTATAATGTTTTTCGTCCTCCTAACAAGTGTCCCAATCCTCCCTCCCTCTTATTTCCATATATATGAGATGACCTTAGGGCTGGAAGCCCTGTACAGTGAAACAACAAAATAACATATTTTATCAAATCAAACATGTCAACTTTATTTGGGGGGTAGGGGGCTGGTCAGTAGGGGGATCCAAACCCTTAACCTCAGCGTTACAAGACTGTGCTCTAACCAACTGAGCTAACCAGCCAGCCCAAACATGTCCATGTTAATGCACACTATTATTTTATGTACCACAAAGAAAAACAAAAAATGCTACCAATTAAATTAAGAAACAATGTTTTCTTATCCCTTAGATTTTTCTTAGATTTTTCAATTTGCACTTTCTGAAAGATCTCTTTTACACTTATTTAGGCATAGATTTTTCTGTTGTTACATCACTCTTGTGCATTCACACAAAAAGGACACTATGCACTAAATAAACTGTCTAAAGTGCTAGAACTTCTTCAGATTCAAATTTCAACTCTTCTAAATCACTTTTATACTCAAAATTATTGATATCTCTTAATATCGTCCTCTGTACCATCAAGAGTACTGGTGATGATGAGGAATCTTCAAAAAGTTCATGGAAAATGTGTACTATGAAAAAACTATGCATGAATTTCAAACATTTTTTGCATCAAAATAAACTCGTACTAACTTGTTATAACAAGTCTGAACAGGGGCCGGCCCGGTGGCGCATGCGCTAGTGCGCCGCTTGGGAAGTGCAGAGGCGCTCCCGCCGAGGGTTCGGATCCCACATACAGACCGGTTCCCGCTCACTGGCTGAGTGAGGCGCGGGGGCAACGCCAAGGGTTGCGATCCCGTTGCCGGTCCCCAGTCCGGTACGGGGGCAACACGGAGGGTTGCAATCCGTTGCTGGACACGGAAAAAAAAAAAAAACCAAAAAAAAAAAAAAAAAAAAA